>NW_016909384.1:50146-105327 GCF_001483705.2 Eufriesea mexicana
TCCATCAAATGGCGTTGTATAGCATAAAAGTCAAACCTGCCCTGTCTTACCATAGCCAAACGTATCATAACCAATCGTAGCATAACTCAACATAACGTGCCGAGACTACTATTGCTGACCTCCCTAGAGGTAAGTAGAGAGTATTAGAGCAATGCAAACCCCAGAAATCCACCGAACAGCAGCGTATAGTGTAAACGTCAAATCTATCCTATCGTAACCTATCCCAACATAATATATCCAAACGCAACCTATCATAACCTAAAGTGCCGGGGCCGCTGCTACTGGCCTCCCCATCGCCAAGCGGGGCACATTAGAGGAAAGTACAGCGCAGAGGTCCATAGGATGGCAGTGTATAGCATGAAAGTCAAAGATATACTAACCTAATGCAAACAAACCTAACCGAATCAACCGTAACCAAACTAAGCTTAACGCGCCGCGGCCGCTATTTCTGGAATTCCCATAGCAAAGCAGGGAATATTAGATCACAGTAGAGCGCAGAAATCGACCTAATAGCAGTGTATAGCACAAGAGTTATAGGCATCCTCCCCTACCCTAACAAATACTAACGTATCCGAACGTCACGTATCCCAACATAACGTGCCGCGGCCACTATTACTGGCAACCCCTGATTCGAGCAGAGTATAGTGGAGCACGGTAGAGCGCAGGATACCACCGAATATGATCGTATAACACGAAAGACACAGCTGTAAAAGCCTACCAAAGACCAACGTATCCTAACGAAATTTAGCATACCTCAACCTAACTCGACGATACCACCATTCCTGGCATCCCCAGAGCGAAACAGAACATGTTATATCACAGGAGTGCGCCGAAATCAACCGAAGGGCAGTGTACAGCACAAAAGTCAAAGCTGTCATAACTAAACCTGTCCCAACGTAGCAATGGCAAGCGTAACCTGACAGAAACTAGCAGGCCGAGACCACCATTGCTGGCCCCCCAGTGGGAAGCAGAACATGCTAGAGCACAGTAGAGCGTAAAAACTCACCGTATAGGTGTATATATCACAAAAGTCAAAGCTTACCTCTCCTAACCTAACCAAACGTATCCTAACCCATCCTAACGTGCCGAGACGTCTATTGCTGTCGTCCTCGGAGCGAATCAGAACATATTAGAGCAGTGTAGATCGCAGGGTTCCATAGAATCTCAGTGCACAGCATAAATATCAATGCTACCCTATCCTAACCTATCCATACGTAGTATATCTAAACGTTACACACCATAACCTAACGCGCAGGGACCACTGTTGCTGGCCTCCCCAAAGGCGAGATGACCGTATTAGAGCACAGTAGAGCGTAGAAATCCACCGTATAGTAGTGTACAGCGCAAAAGTCAAAGCTGCCCTGTAATAATGTAACCAAACATAACCTAAATATTCCTATCGTGCCGAGACCTCTATTGCTGCTCTCCTCAGAGCCAAACAGAAAAACGTAGCATAACTCATCGTAACCTGCCGATGCCACTAATGCTGGACCACGCAGAGAAAAGCTGAACGTATTAGAGCCGAGTAGAGTGCAGGAATCCGCCGAGTAGCAGTGTATAGCGCAAAAGTTGAAGCTAGCCCCTCCTATCCGAACCAACCGTAACGTAACCGAACGTAACATAGCTCAACCTAACGTGACACCACAACCATGGCTGGCTTCCCCAGAGACAAGCAGAACATACTAGGGGAGAGTAGAGAGCAGAAATCCATAGAATCGCGGCGTATAGCAGAGAAGTCAAAGCTATCCAGGTCTACCCCAAACAAATGTAGCCTAACCAAACAAAGCCTGACTCAACATAACGAGCCGTGACCACTACTTCTGGAAGCCCCAGGGCCAGGCAGAGTACAGTAGAGTACAGTGGAGCGCAGGAGTCGACAGAAAAACTGTATACCACGCTAGGCAAAAACATAATAACCTGACATATGCAAACGTCGCAAAATCAACCGTAGCCTAACTCTACCCAACCAACGGAGACCTCTATTTCTGGCCATTCCAGAGTCGAGCATGGTATGGTAGGGCACAGTCGAACGCAGAAATCCACCGCGTTTCAGTGTACAGCGTAAAAGTCAAAGATATACTGTCCGAACCCAAACATACCTAACCTAACCAAACGTAGCCTAACTCAACATAACATGCCGATAACAGTAATGCTGCCTTTACCAGAGACAAGCTGAACATATTAGAGCTCTGTAGAATGCAGATGTGCTCCGAACGGCAGTGTAGGGCACAAAACTCAAAGCCATCATAAACGTACACAACACAACCCAGCTTAACAAGGCAAAACATAACTCAACCTATCGTGTCATGACCACTATTGTCGGCCTCCTCAGTGTCGTGCAGAGAATAATGGAGAAATGTAGAACGTAGAAATCCACCGAATAACAGTGTATGGCACAGAAGTCTAAACAACAATATCCTGACCTAACCAAACGTTACATAACTCCATCCAACCGCCCTATGACAGTAGCGCTGAACTCCACAGAGCTAAGCAGAATAGGCTAGAGCAGAGTAGTGCCCAGAAATCCTCGGCGTCGCAACGTAAAGCACAAAAGCCGGTGATATCCTGACACAACCAGGCCCAACCTGACCCAACCAAACGTAGCATTCCCTAACGCAACCAAACTTATCCTAACATGCCGAGACCACTATTGCTGGATTCCCCAGAGACAAGCAGAATATATTAGAGCTCAGCAGAGCGCAGAAGTTCACCGCATTACATTGGACAGAACAGAAGTCATAGATATCCTAACCTAAGCTAAACGAGCCGAACGTAACCGAACTTAACGTAAGTCTACCTAACGCAACGCGACCACTATTGCTGGCATCCCCAGAGCAAAGCAAAGCATATTAGATCACAGTAGATGTCAGAAATCCACCAAATAGCAGTTTATAGCACAAAGCCAAAGCTTACCTCCCCTAACCTAGCCAAACGTGGCATGACGAAACGCAACCTAACTCCACATAACCGCCCTACAACACTGCTGCTGTCCTCCCCGGAGCCAAGCAGAATATAATACAGAACTTTCGGTCACAGACAGCCGCGGCATTTGAGTGTATAGTGCAAAAGTCAAGGACCTTACCTAACCCAACCAAACGTTGCCTAACACAGCGTAACGTGCCAAGGCCACATTTGCTGGCCTCCACGATGCCAAGCGGAACATAACGTAGCCTAACACGACCTATCGAGCTGACACCACTACTTCTGGCCTCCGCAGAGAAAAGTAGAAGACACTAGAGAACAGTTGGTCGTAGAAATCGACCGCACTGCAATGAATAGCACGAAAGTCAAAGACATACTGACCATGCCTAGACTAACCTATCCTAACCAAATATAACATAACTCAGCCTAAGTTGCCGAGACTATAATTGCTGGAATCCACAGAGCCAAGCGGAGCATATTAGAGCAATCTAGAGCTTTGAAATCCATCAAATGGCGTTGTATAGCATAAAAGTCAAACCTGCCCTGTCTTAACATAGCCAAACGTATCATAACCAATCGTAGCATAACTCAACATAACGTGCCGAGACTACTATTGCTGACCTCCCTAGAGGTAAGTAGAGAGTATTAGAGCAATGCAAACCCCAGAAATCCACCGAACAGCAGCGTATAGTGTAAACGTCAAATCTATCCTATCGTAACCTATCCCAACATAATATATCCAAACGCAACCTATCATAACCTAAAGTGCCGGGGCCGCTGCTACTGGCCTCCCCATCGCCAAGCGGGGCACATTAGAGGAAAGTACAGCGCAGAGGTCCATAGGATGGCAGTGTATAGCATGAAAGTCAAAGATATACTAACCTAATGCAAACAAACCTAACCGAATCAACCGTAACCAAACTAAGCTTAACGCGCCGCGGCCGCTATTTCTGGAATTCCCATAGCAAAGCAGGGAATATTAGATCACAGTAGAGCGCAGAAATCGACCTAATAGCAGTGTATAGCACAAGAGTTATAGGCATCCTCCCCTACCCTAACAAATACTAACGTATCCGAACGTCACGTATCCCAACATAACGTGCCGCGGCCACTATTACTGGCAACCCCTGATTCGAGCAGAGTATAGTGGAGCACGGTAGAGCGCAGGATACCACCGAATATGATCGTATAACACGAAAGACACAGCTGTAAAAGCCTACCAAAGACCAACGTATCCTAACGAAATTTAGCATACCTCAACCTAACTCGACGATACCACCATTCCTGGCATCCCCAGAGCGAAACAGAACATGTTATATCACAGGAGTGCGCCGAAATCAACCGAAGGGCAGTGTACAGCACAAAAGTCAAAGCTGTCATAACTAAACCTGTCCCAACGTAGCAATGGCAAGCGTAACCTGACAGAAACTAGCAGGCCGAGACCACCATTGCTGGCCCCCCAGTGGGAAGCAGAACATGCTAGAGCACAGTAGAGCGTAAAAACTCACCGTATAGGTGTATATATCACAAAAGTCAAAGCTTACCTCTCCTAACCTAACCAAACGTATCCTAACCCATCCTAACGTGCCGAGACGTCTATTGCTGTCGTCCTCGGAGCGAATCAGAACATATTAGAGCAGTGTAGATCGCAGGGTTCCATAGAATCTCAGTGCACAGCATAAATATCAATGCTACCCTATCCTAACCTATCCATACGTAGTATATCTAAACGTTACACACCATAACCTAACGCGCAGGGACCACTGTTGCTGGCCTCCCCAAAGGCGAGATGACCGTATTAGAGCACAGTAGAGCGTAGAAATCCACCGTATAGTAGTGTACAGCGCAAAAGTCAAAGCTGCCCTGTAATAATGTAACCAAACATAACCTAAATATTCCTATCGTGCCGAGACCTCTATTGCTGCTCTCCTCAGAGCCAAACAGACCATATCAGAGGGGAGTAGATCGCAGAAGTCCGTAGAATCGCAGTGCATGGCAGAGAAGTCGAAGACATCCAAACATATCCTAAACAAATATAATCCAAGCAAACGAAGCCTAACTCAATGTAGCGAGCCGCGGCGAATATTGCAGGAACCTCCTGGGCCAAGTAGAATGTAGTAGAGCTGTGTACAGTGCAGAAGTGCACCGAACAGCAGTCTACAGCACAGAAGCCTATTATACCCTATAATAGCATATCGAAATGTAATATAAGCGAACGTAACCTATTTTAACCTAACGTGCCGAGACCACTGTTGCTTGTCTGCCCAGAGTAGAGCAGGGTATAGCAGAGCAATGGAGGGCGCATAAATCCAAGGAAGAGGCGTGTATAGCACAAGAGTCAAAGATATCCCAATCAATCCTTACGAAACCTAGCCTAAATGAACTGAACATAACTTAACCCAACCCGCTGCGACCACGCTTCCTGGTGTCCCCTGACACAAGCAGAGTGTGACAGCGCAGTAGAGGGCAGAGGTCCATAGGATATCAATGTGTAGCACAACAGTCATAGCTATCCAAACCTACTGCAACGCAACCTAACACAGCAGAACGTTTTCTAACCCAACCTAACTTGTCGCGAACACTATTTCTGGCCCCCCGAGAGTCGAGCAGAGCATAGTGTTGCTATGTATAACGCGGAGACGCTCCGAGGAGCGGTTTAGAGCACAAAAGTCAAAGCTACCCTATCCTAGCATAACCAAACGTAGCATAACCAGACGCAGCATAACTCACTCTAACATGCCGAGAGCACTACTGCTGGCCTCCACATAGCAAAGCAGAATATACTATAGCAAAATAGATCTTAAAAATCCACCTAATAATAGTGTAGAGCACAAACGTCGAAGCTATCCTAGCCAAACTTAACCTACCCTAACCAAATCAAACGTAACCTAACTGAACCGAACATGCCGCCGCTTCTATTGCTGGCCTCCCCAGAGCGGAGACGAACATATTAGAGCACAGTTGAGCGCAGACGCCATCCCTATAGCAGCGCACAGCGCAAAAGTCAAAGTTAACCAATCATAACCTGACCAAACGTAACGTGACAAATCCTAACGTGCCGAGACCACTGTTCCTTGCCTCCCCAGAGGCGAACAGAACATACTAGAGCACAGTAGAGCGCAGTAATTCACCGCATTGCAGTGTTTAGTACAAAAGTCAAAGCTATCCTCTCCTAACCTGAAGATACGTCGCATCACCGTACGTGACATTATCCACCTAACGTGCCTATGCCACTATTGCTGGCCTCCACATCGCAAGCAGATTATATTAGAGGAGAGTAGGTCGCAGAAGTCCACAGTATGGCAGTGAATAGCAGAAAACTCAAAGCTACACTTTCCTAACCCATACAAACCTAACTTAACCGGACGTAACGTAACTGGGCCTAATGTGCCGAAACCTCAATTCCTGGCCTACGCTGAGCCAAGCAGGAGATATTAGAGGAGAGAAAGGGCATAAACCCATAGAATAGCAGTGCATAGTACAAATGCCAATGATACCCTATCCAACATGATCTTATCTAACCTAACCAAACGTAGCCTATTTCAAGATAGCGTACCGCGACCACTATTGCTGGCCTTCCCAGGGACAAGCAGAACGCATTAGAGCGCAATAGATCGCAGAAATCCACCGAGCAGGAGCGTACTGCACAAAGGTCAAAGCTACCATCTCCTAACCTTACTAACCGACGCATACCCAAACGTAACATATCTCAGCACAAAGTGCCTAGACCACTACAGAATAACCTGGAGCGGAGTAGAGCGCAGAATTCCGCGGAATAGCAGTGTACGGCGCGAAAGCCAAAGTTACCATATCCCAAAGTAGCCAACCGTAACAAAACCGAACGTAAGCTGACTACACCTTACTGCCTCACGCCAGTTTTGCTGACCTCCACAAAGCCAAGCAGAATCGGCTAGAGCAACGTAGAGCACAGGAATCCACGGCATTGCAGTGTATAGCACAAAAGTTAAACGTATCCCGACCTAACCTGACCTAACGTAGCCTGTACAAGTCTAGCGTAACTCAAAATAACGAGACGTGAACAATGTTTCTGGCCACCGCAGAGCCAAACAGAACATATTATAGCACTGTAGGAAGCAGAAATCAACCCTGATATCAGTGTACAGCACAAACGTCTAAGCTACCCGCTCCTAACTTCACCAAACGTAACGTACCCATACGTAGCATAACTCAACCTAACGTGCCGAGGCGACAATTGCTGGCCTACCCAGGGCCAAGCAGAAAATAATAGAGCAAAGTAGAGCGAACGAAACCAGAAAATAGCAGCGTATGGCACAAAAGTCAGTGATATCCTACCCTAACTTGGCATAACCGAAACTGTCAAACCTAGAGTAACTAAACGTAACGAGCCGAGACCACTGTTGCTGTCCTCTCGGGACCCCAGCAGAGCATATTAGCTCATCGTACAGCACAGAAATCCACCGAATAGCAGTGTATAGCACAAAAGTCGATGTTACCCGCTCCAAACCCAACTAACCGGACTCAACATAACGCGCCGAGAGCCGTGTTTCTGGCCTCAACGGAGCCATGCAGGGCATGCTAGCGCACAGTGGAGAGCAAAAATAGACCAAATAGCGGAGTTCAGCACAAAAGTCAAAGCAACCCTGTCCTTACCTAACCAACCGTTACATAGCCGAACATAACATAACACAACGTAACATGCCGCGACCACTATGACTGGCATCCCCAGAGCCGAGCAGAACATAGTAGAGGAGAGTAGCGTTCAAAGATTCACGTAATCGCGGTGTATAGCACAAAAGTCATAGTTACCCTATACTAACGTAACAAATCGTGACATAATCATACGTAATATAACACAGCGCGTCGGGGCACGACTGCTATAACTGGCCACCCCAGAGTTGAGCAGAGTAGAGTAGAGCAATGAAGAGCGCAGGAATCCACCGAGTAGCAGTGTACAACCCAAAATGCAAGGTTACACTATCATAACATATCCAAGCGCAAAAACCATACGTAACGTAGCTCAACCTTACGTAGCTAGACAGCTATTGCGTACCTCTCAAGCGCCAAACAGAATAAGCTAGAGCACAGTAGAGCGCAGATATCCGCCGCATGGAAGTGCAAGGCACAAAAGTGAAGTCCATCCTTACTTAAACTGACCTCACCTAACCTAACCAAACGTGAGGTAGCACAAACTACCACGACTGGTCCACTGTTGCTGGCCTCCGCAGCGCAAAGCAGAACATATCAGAGGAGAGTAGCGCACATGTGTCCAACGTATGGCAATGTATAGCAGCAAAGTCGAAGCAATCCTAACCCAACCCAGACTAACCTAAGATAACCAAACCTAACCTAGCAGCATCTATCATTCTGAGAGCACTATTTCTGGCATTACTGAGCCAAGCAGAATATGCTAGAGCGCAATGGTGCCCAGAAGTCCATAGCATAGCAGTGCTGAGCATAAAAGTATGTGATATCCAAACCGCACCCAACCCAATCTAACCAAACCAAACGAAATCTAGCACAACCTAACGTGCCTTGACCACTATTTCTGGTCTCTCCAGAGCAAAGAAGAGCATATTAGTTCGCAGTATAATGCAGAAATACGTCGAAAAGCAGTGTATACACAAAAGCGAAGACTAACCTAGTCTAACGTAACCAAACATAACATAACCAAACGTAACATGACTCAAACTAAAGTGCCTAGATCGCTATGCTGACATCCCCAGAGCCAAGCAGAATATACCAGGCCACAGTAGAGCGCCGAAATCCATAGAACCGCGGTGTATAGCAGAAAAGTCGAAGCTATTCATACCTGACTCAGGAAAACATAACGAATCCAAATAGAGCCTAACTG
Source organism: Eufriesea mexicana (assembly GCF_001483705.2). Classification (NCBI taxonomy): domain Eukaryota; kingdom Metazoa; phylum Arthropoda; class Insecta; order Hymenoptera; family Apidae; genus Eufriesea; species Eufriesea mexicana. The sequence continues at coordinate 58,902 of NW_016909384.1, forward strand.
TATCTAACGTGCCGAGACAACTATCCCTGTCCCCCCAGTGTTTGTCAGGGTATGGTAGAGCTATCTAGGGTGCAGAAAACCACCGAATAGCTGTGCGTGGCAAAAAAGTCAAAGCTACCCTGTCATAACCTACCGTAACCTAATATAGCGTAACGTAACCTAAGTTAACCTTACCTGCCGAGACCACCATTGCGGGCCTCCCCAGATCCGAGGAGAATATACTAGAGCAAAGTAGAGGGCAGAAAGCCCACAAGCAGGGGAGTATAGCACAAAAGTGGAAGCCATCTTATCCCAACGTAGACTAACATAGCATAATCGCACGTAACATAACAAAACATATCGTGGCACGACCGCTATTGCTGGCTATTGGTGAAAGCTACCCTGTAACCAATCGTAACATAACCAAACGTATCATAACTCTACATAATATTCAACGACTGATATTGCTGTCCTCCCCGGAGACGAGCAGAGTATGGTTGAGCACAGAAGAGCGCAGAAATGCACCGAATAGCAGTGCATAGCAAAAATTCACAACCATCCTAGCCAAACTTAACCTAACCAGACCTAACCAAACACAACATGGCTCAACCGATCGTGCCACGACAGCTGGTTCTGCCCCCCCCCCCCAAGGTAAGTAGATGCCAACAGAACAATGCAGAGCGCAAGCATCTACCATATATCCGTGTAAAGCACAGTGGTCATAGTTGCACTAAACAAACCTAACATAGCCTATCCATGCCAGGCGTAACCTAACTAAACCACAGCGTGCCGAGGCAGCTATTGCTGGACTCCCGAGAGTCGAGCAAGGTGGAGTGGGGCAATGTATAGCGCCTGAAGCCACTGAATAGCAGTGCATAGCACAAAAGTCTAACCTATCCTACCGAGGCAGCTATTGCTGGCCTCCCAAGATTCGAGCAATGTGGTGGGGAGCAACGAAGAGCGCCTGAAGCCACTGAATAGCAGTGCATAGCACAAAAGTCTAACCTATCCTATCCTAACCTATACAAACGTAAAATGGCCAAACGCAACGTAACATAACCCAGCGAGACTGGAGCACTGTTCCTGTCGCCCACAGAGGCAAGCGGAGTGTGATTCCACGAAGAAGAGCGCAGAAGCCCATAGAATGTCAGTGTGTAGCGCAAAAGTCTATGCTATCCAAACCTAACACCACATAACACTGCCCAGCAATACGTAACCTATCCCTTACTACGGTGCCGCGTCCAGTGTGGCCGACCTCCCGGGAGTTGAGCAGAGTATAGTATTGTTATATACCGTGCAGAAATCCACCGAACAATAGAGTATAGCACAAAAGTCTAAGCTACACTATCCTAACATATATGAACGTAATATAACCGAACCCAACATATCCTAACATAAACTGCCAAAACTATTATCGCTGGCCACCCGAGAGCAAAGCAGAATATACTAAAGCAGAGCAGAGCGCTGAAAGCGACGAAATAGTTGCGCACGGCAGAAAATTCAAAGATATCCTAACGTAACCTGTCCTAACCTGACCTAACCGAACGTAGAGTAACGCAACGTGTGGTGCCGCGAATAATATTGCTGGCCTCCGCAGATCCAAGCAGAGCATATTAGAACAAAGTAGAGCGCAGGAATCCACCGCATTTCTGTGTGCAGCGCAAAAGTCAAAGATATCCTACCCTAACACAATCAAGCCTAACCAAACCGAACGTAACATAACTCTAACTAACGCACCGCGGCCACTGTTCCTGGCCTCCAAAGAGCAAAGTAGAGCATACTAAATCTCACTAGTGCGCAGAAATCCACCGAATAGCAGTGTATACCACAGAAGTCAAAAGAATCCTCTCCTAACCTATCCAATCGTAACGTAACCAAACGTAACATAACTCAACCCTACGTGCAGCTACTAATACTGCTAGCCTCCACAGGGACGAGCAGAGTGTAGTAGAGCATAGTAGACCGCAGATGGCCACCGTATATTAGTCAAGCCAAGGGAGTCAAAGCTATCCGTATCTGACACTAACGAGCGTAGCCTAATCAAACGTAGCATAAGGTAATGTAACGTACCGATACAACAGCTGCTGGGCCTGCCAGACCCATGGTGAACGTACTAGAGCACAGTAAAGTGCACAAACCCGCCGAATAGCAGTATATGACGCAAAAGTCATAGCTAATCCCTCCTTACCTAACCAATCGTAACGCAACCAAAGGTAACCTAACTCAGCCTAACATGACGAGACCACTGTTGCTGGCATCCTCAGAGCCAAGCAGAACATGTTAGAGGAGTGTAGATCGCAGAAGTGCATTGATCGCAGCGTATAACGGAAAAGTCAAAGATATCCAAACATAACCCAAGCAAATTTGACCTAACCAAAAGCAGCGAAACTCAACCTATCGTGGCGAGACCACTACTGCCGTCCTTCCCACAGGCGAGTATAGTATAGTAGAGCAACGTAGAGCGCAGGAGTTCACCGAATAGCAGTGCATAACACAAAAGCCAAAGTTCCCTGACCTAATTTGACAAAACGTAACACAGCTAAACGTAATTTAACTCCACCTAACGTCCTTGCACCTATATTGCTGACCTCCTCAGAGCCAAGCAGAATATACTATAGCCCATTAGATTACATAAATCCGCGTCGTTGCAGTGTAAAGCCGGAAAGTAAAGACAACGTAACCTAACCTAACCTAACCTATACCACCCAAACGTACCCTAACTCAACCTAGCCTGCAGAGGCCACTCCTGCTGGCCTCACAGAGCCAAGCAGAATATACTAGTGCACAGTGGAGCGCAGAAATCCTCAGCATTGCAGTGTATTCCACAAAAGTCAAGGATAACCTAACCTAACCTATCCTAAGCCAACAAAACCCAACGAAGCATAAATCAACGCAACATGCCGGGAATGTTATTGCTGGCCTACGCAGTGCCAAGCAGAGCATAATAGAGCAATATAGGGAGCAGAGATGCACCGAATGGCAGCGTATAGCACAAAAGTCGAAGCTATCCAATTCTAACCTAACCAAACATAGCATAACCAAACGTAATCCAAACGCACACAACGTGCCGAGACCACTATAGTTGGCCTCGTCAGAGCCAAGCAGAACGTACTAGGGCACAGTAGAGCGCAGAAGTCCCCCGAACGGCAGTGTATTGGACAATTGTCAAAGACAACCTCTCCAAACCGAAACCTACCTTACATAGCCAAACGTGATATAACAAATCCATAATGCCACGACCACTATTCCTGGACTCCCTGAAGTCGAGCATTGTATAGTAGAGCAATGTAGGGCGCAGGAATCCACTGAGTAGCAGTGCATATCTTAAAAGACATGGTTGCCATGCCCTAATATAGCCAAACGTAACATTACGGAGCGCAACCTAATCCAACCAAACGTGCCTAGGCCACTATTGCCGGGATGCAAATCGCAGAGCATAACATGTTGGAGTAGATTATGGCGTACGAATCGGGCGCATGGCAGTGTATATCAGAAAAGCCAAAGCTATCCTCACCTATCCCAAGCCAACGAATCCTAACCAAACATACCATAGCTCCAGCTAACGTGCACAAACCACTATAACTGACCCCCTAAGGGACAGGCAGAGCATGTAGTGCTCAAAGGTCAACCGCATTGCATCCTATAGGACAAAAGTCAATGGTGACCTGGCCAAACATGACCCAACGCAACCTAACCAAACCTAACATCACATAACTCATCCTAAAGTGCCGCGGCCACTATTGATTGAGTCCCCAGGGACAAGCAGAATATGATAGAGCACATTGGAGCACAGAAGTCCATAGAATAGCAGAGTCGATCACAAAATCCGATGCTATCTCAATCAAACCATTCTTTTTTTTTACGTGGGGAAACCTTCCAAAGATAGCCGGCATCTTAGGGGAGCGGGCGGTGCTATGTGGCATTTTTACTTACTAAAACCCCCACGATGACCAGCCCTTCGCATTTCGGTGCGCCCCGGACTTCGCGGCGACGCAATTGCCAGCACGCCCCCGCGACGCTACCGAAGTTCCCTCCCGGCGCGACGGGTAACCACACCCGAAACGATCATGCCCATGCGCGCGAGACGGGTCGTTTACAGGCACACGCACACACACCCACACGCACACAACACGCATACCACCGCACCGCAACGCACGCATACCCTGCGAACGCGCGACCATCACGCGACGCCGCGCAACCATCACGCGACGCCGCGCGCCCAGACCACGGTCGCTCGGACTGACGGGCCCCCACACGTCAGCTCGTGGTCACCTTGACCTAGGTTGCACCGTGAGAGAGAGACCGTCTCCCCGGCCGTGGGTACATGGTCGCTCGCGAAGGCGGAGGTCTAACGCGTTAACACATCCGGCAATGAGCGCGCCGCCCCCGGCGCCGCGCTTGCAGCCTCCGCTGCCCTACGCGCGAAGAGCACGCCCTACGCTCGCGGGCACTCTCCGCGGCCTCCTTCTGTAGCACAACCCGCCTCGAAGAAGGAGGCCACCGCCCGCCACGCACCTAAGCCCTCCGTCATCCGCGCCACGACGACTGATAGTGAAAGGTCCCTACCCACCACGCGACGAAGTACCCGGCGCTCGCGAGCCCACACTGGGCATTCCTCCAGCGTTTGCTGCGCCGTGTCCCGTCCTTCCCCTCAGTGATGACGCCGCGTCTCACGTTCCCGCCAGATACGACACAGATACACCCTGAAGCACCCGTGCCCGGTTCGCACCTGTGTCAGGCGGAATGTGTGCCGGCTGCCGCTGCGCCCCCATGCATCCAACACGGGGAGCACAGCCTCAATCCCCCCGTGGCGCTGGCTGCTCGGCTTCCTCAGCCGAGCTCGCCAGGCGGTCATCAAAGACTGTCGAACCCTTCGCTTCAACGGAACGGCCCCTTCTTCAGGAGCACAGCCGCCTCCAGCGTGTAGGAGACCGTAGATACGGGCCTCCCCCACCGCTTGCAGTTCGAACGGCGGGACACCCGCCAGGACCATCGCCGCCTCGTGGGATATCGTGCGGTAACCGCGCACGACCCTGATCGCTATCCTGCGAGCGACTCGCCGGAGAATCGTCAGACTGGGCAGACTGGCGACCAGGTCGTTCGCCCAGATCGGAGCCCCGTAAAGTGCCACCGAGCGAACGACTCATGTGTAGAGGCGGCGCACCCTCCCGTCTCTCCTTCCCAGGTTGGGTAGCAGGCGACACAGCGCCCTGCCATACCCTCCAGGCGTGGTTCCAGCGCGAGAAAGTATTCGTCGAATTTCCAGTGGCTATCGAGGAGGAGACGAGGTATTTCACCCGGTCCCGTACCTCGACCACGACGTTCCCCACTCGCATAAGGGACTTGGGCGGCTTCCCGTGGTGCCGATGGCAAAACCACATTGCCTCGGTCTTCTCGGGGGAGATACACAGCCCTAGCTGCTGGATGCTATTCGCGACGCGATCCACGCCGCTTTCCGCGCGCAGCGTGGCTTCTTCCCAACTCGACCCGGCGGCCATGACCAGCGTGTCGTCCGCGTAACACGTCCGGCTCAGGCCGCGGGGGAGGGGAGTGCGCAATGCGGCGTCGTACGCGCGGTCCCAGAGGATCGGCCCGAGTACTGATCCCTGTGGAAACCCGCAGTTCGTCGCCCGCACGACGGCTGAGTATCGTCCGGGATACTCGATCGAGCGCTCCGCCAAATAGTCGCCGATCACCACCATCATGTATGGGGGAACCCTGTGGTACAACAGGGCACACCGGATGGCGGCCCAGGGCAGGGTGTTGAAGGCGTTGGCGTTATCCACACCGACCGCAAGCACCACTCCGCCACGGTCGACGGGAGCCTCCGACATGGTACGAACGCGCTTGATCGCGGCGATCGTCGACCGACCATGCAGGAATCCGAACTGGCTGACGCTGAGAACGGGACACACGTCCGTTAAATGCTCTCGGTGGCGGACAGCTCGAACGCGCTCGAAGAGCTTGCCCGCCTCGTCGAGCAGGCATATCGGCCGATATGCCTTCGCAGAGTTCGGCGGCTTCCCTAGTTTCGGGATCAGCACACCCCTCGCTCTCTTCCAACATGCCGGGAAGCGACCGGTCCTGAGGCAGCTGTCGGACAGCCGTCGCACATGGTCACCCCACGCTTCCAGAGCCAGTGCAATGGCTCGGCCTAGGATGCCGTCCGGTCCGGGGGCGGTGCTCCTCGCCCCAATCCTAATGACCCCACGGCACAACTCCTCGCGCGAGAGCCCCAGCTCGTCGGACCACCCGACCAGTTCCGACCGCACTGCAGCGGGTTGCACCCGATCCACCGCCACCACAGGGAAGAGGGTGTCGATCACCCGCCGCAGGAGCTCGGGGTCCATACGCTCGGTCACGGGGGGCGCCCATGCCCGTAACTTCCCCAATACTAATTTATAGGCGCGTCCCCACGGATCGCTTTCGAGCGTCGAGAGGAATTCGTCCCATTGCCGAGATTTGGCTCTGCGAATCTCCCTCCGGAGATCGCCCACCGCGGACCGGTTTTAGCCAAACGTAACCTAACACGTCCTAACGTGCCGGGACCGCTATTGCTGCCATCCTTAGAGGCAAGCAGAGCATATTGGAGGAGAGTAGATCGCTGAAATCTGTAGGATCACAATGTATAGCAAAAAAGTCAAAGCTATCCAAACATAACCCAAGCAAACGTAACCTAGCCAAACGTTGCCTAACTCAACATTATGTGCCGAGACCGCTATTGCTGGCCTTCCCAGATACAAGCTGTACATACTACAGCACAGTAGATTGCAGAAGGATACCGAATAGCAGCTTATATCAGAAGAGTGAAAGATACCCTAACTTCACCTGACCCAAACTGACTTAAGCAAACTGACTTAAGCAAACGTAGACCAACGATAGTTAACGAGCCGAGACCACTATTGCTGGCCTTCCCAGAGCGAGGCATGAAATGTTAGAGCACAGGAGAGGGTAGAAGTCCACTGAATGGCATTGCATAGCGCAAAAGCAAAGGATATCCTACCCTAACCTAACCAAACTTAACATAAACTAACGTAACATATTCCAACCTAAAGTGCCTAGGCCACTATTACTGGCATCTCCATCGCCAAGCGGAACATACTAGGGGAGTGTTGAGCGTAGCAATCCACCTACTGGGAGCGCATAGCAGAAAAGTCAAAACTATCATAACGTTCCCCAGACTATCTTAACCAAACCTAACGTGGGGATACCGCTATAGCTGGCCTCCTCGGAGCCAAAGAGAGCATACTAGAGCGCAGTAGAGAGCAGAAAACCACCGAGAAGCAGTGTATAGCAGAAAAGTCAAATCTACCATGCCCTAGTCTGACCAAGCTGTAACGTGACCAAACGTAATGTAACTCATCCTATCGTGCCGGGACCAATATTGTTCGCCTCCCAAGGGCGAAGCAGTATAGACTAGAGCACAGTAGAGAGCAGAAAGCCACCAAGCAGCAGCGTATATCGCAAAAGTTGGAGATACCCTAACCTAACCTATACAAACCTAACCAAACATAACATGACTCAACCTAACGCCCGGCGACAACTATTTCTGGTCTGCACAGAGTCGGGCGCAACATACTAGAAGAGAGTAGAGCGCGGAAATCCATATAACCGCAGTGTATAACACAAAAGTCATACCTATCCAAACCTAGTTCAAGCTAACATGCCCTAACCAATCATAGCCTACCTCAACATAACGTGCCGCGACCACTATTTCTGGCCTCCACAGTGCCATGCGGAATGTAGTACATCACAGTCGGGCGCAGAAATACACCGATCAGCAGTGCATAGCACGAAGGCCGAAGCTACGCTCGCCGAACATAACCCAACCTAACATATCCAAGCGGAACATACGTCGACGTAAAGTGCCGAGACCCATATTCATAGCATTTTCGGGGCCATGGAGAATATACTAGAGCACAACAGAGCGCAGGTATCCAACGAATGTCAGTGTATAGCTCAAAAGGCAAAGCCATCATAACCAAACATAACCCAACCTATCCTAACCAGACGACACACAACGCAACCTGTCGTGCCACGAGAACTATTGCTGGCCTCCCCAGAGTCAAGCAGAACACATTAGAAGAGTGTAGATCGCAGAAATCCATGAGATCCTAGTGTATGGAGGAAAAGTCAAAGCTACCCAGACTTAACCCAGAGCAGCATAACCAGGCTCAACGTAGCCCCACACAACTTAGCGTGCAACGGCCGCCATTGCTCGCCTCCATGGAATCGAGCGGAGTATAGTAGCGCAATGTGGAGGGCAGAGATTCACCGTAAAGCAGTGTATGGCACACAAGTGTACGCTGATCTGTCCCAACATAGCCATGCTTGTCATGAGCAAGCGTAGCGTGGCAGAATCAAACGCGCCTGGACCACTATTACTGGCCTCACCAGAGCCATGCATAATAACCTAGAGCACAGTAGAGCGCAGAGATCCACCGCACTGCTGTGAATATCACAAAAGGCCGTATATTTCCTAACCTAACGCGAGATAGCCTAACCTAACTTAACGTAGCATAACTCAAGGTGACGCGCCGCGACCGCTGCTCCTGGCCTCCTCAGATCCAAGCAGAATGTGGTTGAGCGCAGTCGATCACAGAAACCCACGGAAGAGCACTGCAAAGCACGAAAGTCGTAGTAGCCTGTCCTAACCTAGCAAACGTAACATAACTAAACGTACCCTAACCCAACCTAACATGGCGAGACCATAATTGCTGGCATCCACAGGGACGAAGAGAGCGCACTGTAGCACAGTAGTGCGTAGTAGTCCACAGCATGGCAGTGAATAGCACAAAAGTTCAAGATATCCCGCCCTAACCTATCCTAACCTAACATATCCAAGCGTAGCATGACTTACGATAGCGTGCCCCGACCTCTGCAGCCGAACGCCCTGAGCCAAACAGAATATAGTAGAGCACAGTAGATCACAGGAATCCACCGTAAAATAATGTACAGCACGATAGACAAAGCCATCATATGAAAACTTAACCTAACATAACCAAACCTAGCGTAGCCCAACCAAACAGAACGTGCCGAGACCAGTACTGCTGACCTCCCCATGGCCAAGCACAAAATACTAGAACACAGTAGAGCGCAGAAGTTCACCGAATAGCAGTGAATAGCATAAAAGCCAAAGCATGTAATCCTTACCTAGCCAAACATAACATATCCAAACGCAGTCTATCTCAACCCAACATGACGGGACCACTATTGCTGACCTCCACAGAAACGTGCAGAAAACCAAACCTAACCTAGCCATACGTAGCATGTCTCGACACGAAGAACCGTGACCTCTGCTCTTGGCTTCCCCAGAGCCAAGAAGAATGTAGTTGAGAACAGCAGCTCATAGATGCCCACGGAATAGCAGAGGAAAGCACAAAAATCTATGTAGCCTATCCTAACATAGCCAAACGTAACAAAACTGAACGTAGTCGATCTGGACCCAACGCGCCGTGACTATTATTGCTGGCTACCACAGACACAAACAGAGCGTACTAGAGCACAGCAGTGCGCAGCAATACGACGCATTGCAGTGAATAGCACAAAAGCTGGAGATATCCTAACCTACCCTGTCCTAATCTATCATAACCGTACGTAGCATAACTCAAGGAGACGCGCCGCGACCGCTGCTTCTGGCCTCCTCAGATCCAAGCAGAATGTGGTTGAGCGCAGTCGATCACAGAAACCCACAGAAGAGCAGTGCAAAGCACGAAAGTCGTAGTAGCCTGTCCTAACATAGCCAAACGTAAAATAACTAAACGTAACCGAACCCAACCTAACATGGCGAGACCATAATTTCTGGCCTCCACAGGGACAAGGAGAGCGCACAATAGCACAGTAGTGCGCAGTAGTCCACAGCATGGCAGTGAATAGCACAAAAGTACAAGATATCCCGCCCTAACCTATCCTAACCTAACATAACCAAGCGTAGCATGACTTACCATAGCGTGCGGCGACCACTGCTCCTGGACTCCCCAGAGCCAAGCAGAGTATGGTAGAGTACAGTAGATCACAGGATTCCACCAGATAGTAGTGTATAGAGCGAAAGTCGGAGCTATCCTGACCAAACTTATCCTAACCTGGCCGAAGCAAACGTCACCTAACACAACTTATCGTGCCACGAACACTATTGCTGGCCTCCCCACACCCAAGCAGAACATCGTAGAGGGAGTAGAGTGCAGAAACCCATAGAATCGCAGAATATGGCAGAAAAATCGAAAATAACCAAACCAAACCCAAACCAGCGTAAACAACCCAAAAGTAGCCTAACTCAACATAGTGTGCAGCAACCACTACTGCTGGACCCACAGGAACAACCAGAATATAGTAGAATCCAGCAGTGAGCAGAAATTCGCCTTACAACAGTTTATACCACGGAGAAAAGGCTATCCAAGCCTAACCCAAAACAACATAACCTAACCGAAAGTAACCTATCTGAACCTAAGGTGCCGAGACCACTATTGCTGCCCTCCGGCGGCACAGAAGGATATACCGTAGCACAGGAGGGTGCAGTAATCCGCCGCACTGCAGGGTAAGGCACAAGAGACAATGATAATCTAATCCAACTTAACCCAACCCAAACTTACCAAATGTAGCCTAACTTAACCTAACTTGCGGAGACCACATTGGCTGGACACCCAGAGCAAAGCAGAACATACTAGAGCGCTGTAGAGGGCGGAATTACACCAGAGAGAAGTGTATAGCACAAAAGTCAAACCTATCATAACCAAGCCTAGCCAAATCTAACCTAACCGAGCGTAACATGACTCAAAATAACGTGACGCGGCCACTATTCCTAGCGTCCCCAGAGACCAGCAGAAAGTGATAGTGCACAGTAGAGAGCAGTAGTCCATAGAACAGCAGCTTGCAGCAGAATAGTCAAAGCTACTCTAAACTAACCCAACGCAGCCTAAACTAGCCGAAAGTAATCTATCTCAAACTAACGTACAGCGACCGCTGCTGCTGGCCTCCACAGAGCCAAGCGGAAAATCTTATACTAACACAGCAAACCGTAAGGTCATAAGGGTTTCATATCTCAATCCAACGTGCCGAGACCACTATTGTTGGCCTCCCCAGAGCCGATCAGAACGTATTAGAGCATAGAGGAACGCCGGAAACCAACAGATATCAGTGTAAAGCACAAATGTCAAAACTACACTATCTTAACGTAACAAAACTTCACATCACCAAACGTAACAGTGCTCAAGCCAACGTGCCGAGACCACTGCTGCTGGCCTCCACAGATCCAAGCCGAATGTTGTAGAGAACAGACGAGCGCAGGATTCCGCCTAATAACGGTGTATGGTATGGAAGTCGAAGCTGTCCTAACCGAACATGTCGTAACCCTAACTAACGAAACGTAACCGAAAAGAACCTAACGTGCCGAGACCAAAATTTCTGTCCTTCCAAAGGACAAGTAGAAAATATTAGAGCACAATAAGGTTCAGGAACTCTCCGAGTAGCAGTGCGTCGCGAAGTAGTCAATGCTCCACTCTCCTGACATAGCAATGCGTAACATTGCCAAACGTAACTTAAATCACTCTATCGTGCCGTGACCACTACTGCTGACACCCCAGAGCAGAGCAGCACAGATTAGGGGAGAGAAGATTTCAGAAATCCATAGGAACACAGTGTATAGACGAAGGTCGTGACTATCCTAACCGAAATATACCTAACCTAACCACCCAAATGTAACATAATAGTGATCGCGCAATGCGGTCGTTTTCTACTATCTTCTCCGCTGTAGCATATTCAGCCCGCCTCTGCCGGTGCCGGCAATAGTGGTCACGGCACTTTAGGTTGGGTTAGGTTACGATAGGTTAGGTTAAGGTAAAATAGATCCGACTTTTATGCTATACACTGCTATTCGGTGGATTTCTGCGCTCTACGTTGCTCCACTATACTCTGCCAGGCTATGGGGAGGCTAGTAATATTCGTCGCGGCACGTTAGTTTGAGTTAGGTTATGTTTGGTTCTGTTACGATTGGCTAGGATAGCTTTGACTTTTGCGCTATACACTGCTATTCGGTGGATTTCTGCTATCCACAGTGCTCCAATATGCTCTGCTTGGCTCTGAGGAGGCCAGCAATATCGTCTTCGGGAGGTTATGTTGGGATAGGTTACGTTTGGCTATGTTACGTTAGCTTTGGCTAGGTTTGTGGGGCTTCTGCTTTTCTCCTATACATTGCGATTCTATGGACGTCTACGCTCTATTCTCTTCTATTATGTTCAGCTTGGCTCTGGGGAGGCCAGCAGCAGTGGTCGCGTCAGGTTGGTTTCAGGCGGGTTACGCTCGTCTGTGTTCGGTTGCGTTGGGTTAGGTTAGTGTGTTTTTGGCCTTTGTGCCACACACAGTTATTCTATGGACTTCTGCGCTCAGCAGGGCTCCATCACAATCTGCTTTGCTCTCGTGTGGCCAGCAAAAATGCTTGCGGCCCGTCACGTTGAGTTAGGCTACGTTTGTTCATGCTATGTTAGTTTGATTCAGGTATGGGTAGCTTTGGCTTCCGTGGTATACACCGTTGTTCGGTTGGTGTCTGGGCTCTCTTGTCCTCCATTCGAATCTGCTCAAATCTGGGGATGCCGGCACGAGTGGTCGCGGCGCGGTTGGATGGGTTATGTTGCGCTCTGCACGTTACGGTGGGTACTGGTTAAGATAGTGTAGCTCTAGCTCATCTGCTGTACACTGCTTCTCGGCGGAACTCAGCGCTCTACTGTCTGCTATCACCCTCTGTGTAACTCTGACGAGGCCAGCAATTGTGGTATCGTCACGATATGTCGAGTTACACTACGTTTGGTTACACTACTATACTCTGCTTGGACCTGGGAGCCAAGGAATAATGATTGCGGCACGTTATGATGTATTAGGCCACGTGTTGCTTGGTTATGTTGGCTTGGATTAGGGTTGGATAGCCATCACTTTTGAGCTATACACCTCTATTCTATGGATTTCTGTGCTATACTCTCCTCCAATATGCTCCAATCGACTCTGAGGGTGCCAGCGATATTGGCCGCGGCACGTCAGGTTCAGTCATATTGCGTTCGGTTATGTTAGGCCATTCGGGTTTGGTTATGGTATCTCTGACTTTTGTGCTCAACACTTCTATGCTATGGACTTCTGCACTCTACTGTGCTCTATCATATTCTGCTTATCTCTGGGTGCGCCATCAATGGTGGTAGCGGAACATTAGTTTGTGTTATGTTACGTTTGGTTATTTTCTGTTAGGTTGGGTTTGGTTAGGTTGCCTTTGCCTTTTTTGCTGTGCACTGCTGGTTGGAGGTCTTCTGCGATCTACTGTGCTCTAATATGTTCAGCTTGGCTCCGGGAAGGCCACCAATAGTGGTCTCTGCAAGTTCTGTTAACTTATGCAACGTTCCGATCGGTCAGGTTAGGACTGGTTAGGTTAGGATATCTTCGACTTTTCTGCTTTACGCTAGGGCGCGGCCGATTTCTGCGCTCCATGACTTGTTTGCGTTAGGTTAGGATGTCCTTGACTTTTGAGTAGTTCACTGAAATGCGGCGGATTCCTGCGCTCTATTCTCCACTATTATGCTCTGCTTCGCTTTGCGGAGGCGAGCAATGCCGATCGCGGCACGTTAGGTTCAGCAGCAGACGGTTGGTTTTGTTACGCTTGGTTAGTGTAGGAATGGATAACTTTGACTTTTGCGCTGTAAACTCTTATTCGATGCATTTGTGCGCTCTACTGTGCTCCAATATGCTCTGCGTGGATTTGTGCTGGCCAGCAGTTGTGGCCTCGGCACGTTACTTTGAGTTATGTTACGCTTGGTCAGGTTAGATTACGTTAGGTTTCGTCAGGTTATCTTCGACTTTAGCGCTATAAACGGCAATGCAGTGGATTCATGCACTCTACGGTGCTCTAGCGTACCCTGCTCGGCTCTGTGGAAGCCAGCAATTTTGATCTCTGGGCGTTTGGTGGAGTTATGTTACGTTTGGGTGGAATAGGATGGGACAGCTTTGGCCTTTGAACTGTACACTGCATTGCGGATGATATCTGCGCTCTACTGTGCTCTAGTTCGTTCTGCTTGTATCTGGGGTGGCCAGCAATAGAGTTCTCGGTACGATAGGTTGATATAGGCAACGTTCTGGCAGGTTATGTAAGCAATGGTAAGGTTTGGATAACACACACTTTTCATCTATACACTGCGATTATATGGATTTCTGCGTCCTACCTTCCTCTACTATGCTCAGCTTGGCTCTGAGGATTCCAGCAATACTGGTCGCTGCACGTCAGGTTGGGTTAGATTGCGTTCGGTTTTGTTAGGATAGGTAGGGTATGGTTAGAGTACCTTTGTCTCTTGTGCTCAATACTGCTATACTATGGTCATCTGGACTCTATTGTGCTGCTCCATATTCCGCTTGTCTCTGTGTGCGCCAGCAATAGTGATCGCGGCTCGTTCATTTGTGTTACATTACGCCTGGGTATGTTATGTTAGGTTAGGTTTGGTTAGGGTATCTCTGAATGTTGTGCTATACACTGCTATTCGGTGGATCTATGTGCTCTACTGTGCTCTAATATGCTCTGCTTTACTCTGGGAATGCCAGCAATAGTGGTCTGGGCAAGTTATGTTGAGTTATGTTACGTTTGGTTCGGTTAGATTAGGACCGGCTAGGTTAAGATATCTTAGACTTTTCTGCTTTACACTGCAATGCGTCCGGCATCTGCGCACTACTGTGCTCTGGAAGTTTCTGCTTGGCCCTGGGGATGTCAGCAATAGTGGTCTATGCACGTAACGTTGAGTTATGTTAGTTATGGTTGTGTCATATTTGTTTCGGTTGGGCTAGGATAGTTTTGACTTTTTTGCTATACACTGCTACTCGGTGGATTTCTGCGGTCTACTGTGCTCTGGTATATTCTGATTGCCCCTGCAGGTGTCAGCAATAATGGTCTAGGCACGTTAGGTCGAGTTATGTTACGTTTGGTCCTGCTAGGTTGGGACATTTTTGGTCAGGATATCATTGATTCTTGTGCCGTTTGCTGCAGTGCAGTCTATTTCTACGCTGTACTGCGCTCTAGCTTATTCTGCTTGGCCCTGCGTAGTACAGCAATATTTGCCTCGGCAATACCACAATTTCTGGTATCCCGAAAGACGAACAGACTACAGTGGAGCAATGCAGAGTGCAGGAACCCATGGAATAGCAGCGTAGAGCGCAAAAGTCGAAACTCCTATTCCCCAACGTATCGAAACGTAACATAGCCGAAAGCAGCATAACTTATCGTATCGTGCCTAGACCACTATCGCTGGCCTCCCCAGAGCCAGGTAGAATATACTTTAGCACAGTAGAGCGCAGAAAGCCACCAAATGTCAGTGTATATCACAAGGGATATTCTACTCTAACCTGACCTAACCTAACCTAACCAAGCGTAGAATAACACATCATGACGAGACGAGACCTCTATTGCAGGCCTCGCCAGAGCCAAGCAGTACTTGTTAGAGAACAGTAAAGTGCAGAAGTCTTCGAATATCGGTGTGTAACGCAAAGGTTATAGTCATCTGAGCCGTACATAGCATATCATAGCCGAACGAAACGTAACATGACACAGCCTATCATGCCACAAGAGCTATTGCTCGTCCCCCAGAGCCGAGCAGAGTATACTAGAGCAACGTAGAGCGCAGAAATCATCCGAACTGCCGTGTATAGCCCAAGAGTCAAAGCTTCCCTATCATAACCCAACCAAGCGTGACATGTCCGAACGCAACATAACTCAGACTTACGTGCCAAGGCCAATACTGCTGGCCATCCCAGAGCGAAGCTGAATATACTAGAGCACAGTAGTAATAGAAATCCGCCGAATATCGGTATGTATCGTAAAAGTCAAAGCTATCCTAACCTAATCTTACCAAATGAAACAAAAACAAAAGTTATCTATCTCAAACTTACGCGCCGAGAACATTATTGCTGACCTCCCCAGAACCAAGCAAAGCATGCTAGAACGCAGTAGAGCGCAGAAACCCGCCGAACAACGGTCTATACCACGAAAGTCAAAGCAATCAATACCAAACCAGAGCTAACATATCCTAACGAAATGTATCCTATCTCAACCTATCCTACAGAGACCGCTATTAATGCCGTCCCAGAGTCGAGTTGAGTATAGCAGAGCAACGTAAAGTACAGAAATCATTCGAATAGCACTGTATAGCACAAAAGACAAAGCTACCCTCTCCTACCTTATCCAAAGGTAGTATAACCAATCGCAACCTAACTTAACTTAACTTGCCGAGACCGCTTTTGCTGGGATGATCAGAGCCAAGCAGAATATATTAAAGCTCAGTAGAGCGCAGAAAGCCACAAGATAGCAGTGTATACCACTAAGGTCAAAGATATCCTAACATAACTTGTCCTTCACTAACCCAACGAACGTAACATAAATCAGCCTATCGTGCCACGACCGCTATTGCAGGCCCCTATAGAGGGAAGAAGAGTGAATTCGAGCAATAAAGAGTGCAGAAATCCGCCGAATCGCAGTGTATAGCACAAAAGGCAATGTCATCCTATGCTAACCTAACCAAACGTAACACAACCGAACGTAACCCAACTCAACGTAACGTGCGGAGAGCAATGCTGCTGGCCTCTCTGAGTCATGCTGGACATGTTAGAGGAGAGTTGGGCGCAGAAATCCATAGAATAGCAGTGTACAGCAGAAAAGTCAAAGATATCCGAAACCAGCCCAAACTAACATAACCTAACCTAGCGTAGCCAAACACGACGTTACGTGCCGAGAGCACTATTCCTGGCGTCCTCAGAGAATAGCAGAGTGTGATAGCGCGAAAAGGAACGCAGAAGTCCATGTTATAGCAGTGTGTAGCACAAAAGTCAAAGCTGCCCCAACGTATCACAACGTAACCTAACCTAGCCAAACGTAGTCTATCTCAACACAACGTGCGGCGACCACTACTGCTGGCCTCCCGATGTCCGAGGAGAGTATAGTAGAGCAATGTAGGGCGGAGGATTCCACCGTATTGCAGTATTTAGAACAAAAGTCAAATCACCCTTTTCCAACCTATCCAAACGTAAAATAACGGAACGCAACATAACTCAGCCTAACGTGCCGAGACCAATACTGCTGGCATTCCCATAGACAAGATGGATGTACTAGAGCACTGCGGAGCGCAGAAATCCTCCGAAAAGCAGTCTATACCGCGAAAGTCAAAGCAACCCGTGCCTAACCCTATCCAACGTAGTGTAGCCAAACGCAGCCTGCTAAGAATAACGGGCCGAGACCACTATTATTGGCCACTCCAGGGTCGAGGAGAGTATAGTAGAGCAACGTATGGCGTACAAATCAACAGAATAGCAGTGTATAGCACAAAGATAGAAGCTACCATATCCTAACATATCCAAACGAAATATATCCAAACGCAGCATAAACTTACGTAACGTTCCGTGCTCACAATTTCTGACCTCCACAAAGCCAAGCAGACCTTATTAGTGCGCAGTAGAGCGTAGAAATCCACCGAATAGCAGTGTCTAGCTCGAAAGTCGAAGCTACCCTAACCATTCCTAACCTAACATAACCTAACCGCACGTAACCTAACTCAACCGAACGTGCCACGAACGCTATTTCTGGCGTCCCCAGGGACAAGCAGAGGCTAGTAGCAGCAATGCAGAATGCAGAAATCAGCGGTATAGCAGTGCATAGCACGAAAGTCTAAGCTACCCTATCCTATCATAACCAAACCAGCTGAAACGTACGCAGCCTCATCCAGCCTAATCCCCCGAGACCAGAATTACTCACCTACCCTTGCAGTGTGTAGTATAAAAGTCATGGAAATCCTATCGCAACCAAACCAAACGTAACAGAAGCAGGCGTAAAGTAACACAAACTTACGTTCCACGACCGCCATCTCTGAACTCACGAGAGCTATGCAGAGCATAGCCGTGCAATGTAGAACGCAGAAATCGGTAGGACAGCAGTGTGTGGCACAAAGGTCAAAGCTGCTTTAACAAAACCAAGCCATGTCTAACATAGCCAAACGTAACATAACGCAATATTACGTGCACAGGGCATTATTCCTGGCATCCGCAGAGGCAAGCAATTTATGGTAATGCATTGAAGAGCGGAGAAGTCCATAGAATAGCAGTGTGCAATGCAAAAGTCGAAGCAATGCTATCCTAACACATCGCAACCTAACCTAACCAAACGTGACCTAACTAAACCTAACGTGCCGCCACCATTATTGCTGACCTCCGCAGAGCCAAGCAGTACATATAGAGGAGAGTAGGGCGTAGAAATAAATAGAGTCGCCGTGTACAGCAGAAGATTCAAAGTACATCGAATCCTAAGCCAAACAGACGTAACCTATGCTAACCCAGGAGAACTCAACTTAACGTGCCGCGAGCACTATTGCTTACCTCCCTGGCGTCCAGGAAATTAGAGTGGAGCACAGTGCATCGCAGGAATCTACCGAATAGCTGTGCATAGCACGGAAGTGGAAGCTATCCTAATCAAACGTTACCTATCCTAACCCAACGAAACGCAATATAACTAATCCTAACGTGCCAGGGGCGCTATTGGTCACATCCCGGGAGACGAGCAGAATATAGGAGAGCAATGTAGAGCGCAGAAGTCCACCGAATAGCAGTGTATAGCACAAAAGTCAAAGCAATCCTGTCCGAACCTAATCAAGCGTAGCATAAGCAGACGTAACGTGACCCAAACTTACGTGCCACGAAAGCTATTGCAGGCCTCACGAAAGCTAAGCAGAGTATAACAGTGCAACGTAGGACGCAGAAAACGTCCGAATAGCAGGGTATAGCAAAAAAGTAAAAGGTGTCCTAACAAAATCCGACACAACATAGCCTAATCCAGCATAACAAGTCCCAGCCTAACGTGCCTAGCCCACGACTGCTGGCCACGCCATGGCAATGCAATGCACGAAAGTCGAAGATATCCCAACCTAACCCAAACAAACCTAACCTAACCAAATGTAACACATCTGAAACTAACGCGCCGCGGCCACGATTTCTGGAATTCCCAGAGCAAAGCAGTGAACATTAGATCACAGTAGAGCGCAGAAGTCCACCGAATTGCGGTGTATAGCACGAAATTCAAAGCTATCCCTTCCTAACCTAACCTAACCCATCAGAGCCAAGCGTAATCTAACAGAGTCTGACGTGCCGTGACCACGATTGTTGACCTCCCTAGGCCATGCAGAACATATTAGGGGAGTTCAGGGCGCGGAGCCCATAGAATCGCAGTGAACAGCTGATAAAGAAAAGCTATCCGAACCTGACAAATGCTACCATTAGCTAACCAAGCGTAGGCGAATACAGCCTAACGTGCCGAGACAGCGATTGCTGTCCCCTCAAAATCCAAACAGAACACACCAGAGCGTAGTAGAGCGCAGATATCCACCGAATAGCAGAGCATAGCGCAAAAGTCAAAGATACCCAATCCTAACCTAACTAAGCGTATCATAGCCAAGCGCAACCTACCTCAGACTAACATGCCGAGACCAGTACCGCTGGCCACCACAGAGCCAAGCAGAATATACTACAGCATAGCGGAGCGCAGAGATCCGCAGCATTGCTGTGTATAGCGTACAAGTGGAAGATACCCTAACCTAAGCTGTCCTAAACTTACCTAACCAAAAGTCACTTACCACAACCTGACGTGCCGCGACCATGGTTGCTGGCATCCACAGAGCCAAGCAGAACATTCTAGAGGAGAGTAGAACACAGAAATCCATAGGATCGCAGTGCATGTCAGAAAGGTCTAAGATAACCGAGCCTAACCCAAGCCAACAGGACATAACCACACATAGCCGAACTGAACATAACCTGCCGCGACAAATATTGGTGGGCTCCCCATGGCAATGCGGAGTTGAGTAGAGCACAGTAGAGCGCAGAAATCCACCGAAAATCAGTGTATACCGCGAAAGACACATCAATCCAAACCTAACCCGATAAACGTGACGTAGCCAAACGTAGCCTAAATAAACCTGACGCGCCGAGGCCACAATTACTGGCCTCCCAATCGACGAGCAGATTATTGTAGAGCAATGTGGGGCGGAGAAATCCACCGTATAGCCGTGAATAGCATAAAAGTCAAAGCTACCCTGTACCAGCATAACCGAACCCAAACGGAGTCAGCCTGAAATGCCGTGAGCTCTGCTGCTGGACTCTCCAAAGCGAAGCAGAAAATAGCAGAGTATAGTAGGGCGCAGGAGTACGCCGAACAGCAGTGTATGGCGCAAACGTCAAAGCCATCCTACCCAAAGTTAACCTCACCTGACAAAACCAATCGGAACATAACCAAAACGAAACTGCCGCAACAACATCTGCTGGCCTCCCCTCAGACAAGCAGAGTCTAGTAGAGTAACGCAGAGCGCAGGTATCGACCTAATAGCAGCGTATAGCATAAAAGTGATAGTTACCCTAACCGAACCTAAACTAACCTAGCCAAGCCAAACCTAACGTAACTCGACCTAAATAGCCGAGGCAAGAGTTGCTGGCATCATCTGGTCCAAGCAGAACATATTAGGGCACAGTAGAAGCCGAGACCGCTATTGCTGCCCGTCCCATGGCCATGCAGGACATACAAGAGCACAGTAGAGCGCAGAATCCCACCGAATAGCTGTCTATAGCGCTAAATTCGTAGCGACCGTCTCCTAGCATAAGCAACCGTGACACAACCGAACATGTCCTATATAAACATAACGTGCCGCGGCCACTATTGCTGCCCTCCACAGAACCAAGCAGGACATACTAGAGCACAGTAGGGCATCGAAATCAAACGAAGCGCAGTCTATAACGCAAAAGCTCAAGGAATCCTGACAAAATTTATCCTGACCCAAC
This sequence comes from Eufriesea mexicana, assembly GCF_001483705.2. Lineage (NCBI taxonomy): Eukaryota > Metazoa > Arthropoda > Insecta > Hymenoptera > Apidae > Eufriesea > Eufriesea mexicana. The sequence goes on from NW_016909384.1 coordinate 79,701, forward strand.
CACACCGAACATAACCTTACCAGGTGTAACGTACCGAGACCGCTATTGCTGCCCTCGACAGAGCAAAGCAGGACATTCTAGAGCACAGTAGATCGGAGATATCCACCGAACATCAGTGCACAGCGCAAAAGGTAAAGCTATCGTGACCAAACCTTCCCTGACGCAACCTAACCGAACGTAACCTAATTCATCATAACGAGCCGAGACCGCTATTCTTGGCCTTGGCGGGGTCAAGCAGAGAATATTAGAGCCCTGCAGGGCGCAGAAATCCACCTAACAGCAAAGAATGGCACTGAAGTCAAAGTTATCCTCTCGTAACCAAACCAACCGTATCAAAACCAAACGTATCCCAACTCAAACTAACGTGACGCGACCACTATTGCTGTCCTCCGCAGAGCCATGCAGAACACATTATTAGGTAGTGGGACCCAGAAGTCAATAAATCGCAGTGTACATCGGAAAGGTTAGAGTTACCCAAGACAACGGAACAAAGACAAACATAGCCAGACTAATCCTAACGTGCCGAGACAGCTACTGTTGCCCTCCCCAGAGACCAGCAGGACATACTAGAGCACAGCAGGGCGTATAAATCCACCGAATAGCAGTGTACAGCACAAAAGTTAAAGATATCCTCACCATAGCATACCCAACCTAACCGAACGTAGCGTAGCCAATCATAACGTGCCGATACCACAATTGCTGCCCCTTCCAGGGTCAAGCTAATCATACTATAGAACAGTGGAGCGCAGAAATCCACCTAGTAGAAGTGTACAGCACAAAAATGAAAGCAATCCTCTCCTAACTTAACCAATCAAAACATACACAAGCGTAACATAAGAAAACTTAATACGCCGAGACCACCATTACGGCCCCCCGAGAGTCGAGCAGTGTATAGCACAGCAATGTAGAGCGCTGAAATCTTCCGACCGGCAGTGAATGTAACAAAAGTCAAATATATCCCACCAAACTTATCCCAACCTTACCTAACAAAACGTAACATAACTGAACCTAACCGGACGGGAGCACTACTCCTGGCGTCAACGGAGATAAGCGGGGTGTGACAGCGCACAGAAGAGCGCAGAAGGCCATACGAAAGTCCAAGCTATACTGTCCCAACGCAACGTAACCTAACGCAACCGATCGTATCGTAACAGGACCTAACAAGCCGCGACCACGATTGCTGGCCTCTCGAGAGTCAAGAAGAACATCTTGGGATCCACCGAATTGCAGTGTATAGCAAAGAGCCTAAGCTATCGTATCCTAACCTAACCAAACGTAACATAACCGGACGCTACCTCACACAGACGAACGTGCCGGGGCCAACACTGCTGCCATACCCATAGTCAAGCAGAATATACTAGAGCACAGCAGATCGCAGAAAGCCACAGTATATCAGTGTGCAGCACAGAGGAGAAAGCCACCCTAAAGGACTTAACCTAACCTTACCCATATAAACGTAACCCAACCAAACGTGCAGCGACCACAATTTCTGGCCTCCCCAGAGGCAACCAGATGCTACAAGAGCAACGCAGAGGGCAGATATCGACCGGACCGCAGTATATAGCAAATAGGGCAAAGCCGCATTAACCAAACTTAACCTAACCTAACGTAACCCAGCTTAATCGTACCCAACCAAACCTGCCACGAGCGATATTGCTGGCCACGTCAGAGACAAGCAGATGCTAGAAGTGCAATGCTGTGCACAGACATCGACCGAAAAGCAGTAAACAGCACAAGAGTCAAAGGTGCCGTAAACTAACCTGACCTAACCCAATGCAACCAAACGTAGAATAATTGAACGTAACGATTCGAGACCTCCTTTTGTGGTCCCGCGGAGCCAAGCAGGGCATATTAGAGGAGAGTATAGCGCAGAGGTCGATAGAATGGCAGTGTATAGCACGAAAGTCGCAGATATCCTAACCTAACACGGAGAAACTTATCCTAACCAATCGTAACATAGGTAAACCAAACGTGCCACGACACCTATTGCTGGCTACCACCGAGGCAAGCAGATGCTAGTAGAGCAATGCGTTTCAAAGATATAGACCGAATAGCAGGGCATAGCAGGAAAGACAAAGCATCCCTAGCCAAACGTATCCCAACCTAGCCAAGCCAAGCGTAACATAGATCAGCCTAGCGTGCCGAGTCCGCAATTGCTGGCCTCTCCAGAGCGAAGCAGAACACATTATACCAAAGTAGATCGCTGTAAACAACCGCATTTCAGTGCATGCCACAAAAGTCGAAGCTACCCTGACAAAGCCAAACCCATCCTAATCTAACAAAACGTAACCAAACTAAACCTGCAGTGCCACTGCCGCCATTGGTAGCCTCTCCAAAGCCAGGTAGGGTACAGTAGTGCAACGAGGAGCACAGAAATTCACTGAATAGCATCGTATAGCACAAAAGTCAACGATATCCCATCTTAACCTAGCTAAACGTTGCATAACCGAACGCAACAAGACTCGCACTAACCTGCCGAGACCAATACTGCTGACATCCCTACATCCAAGTAGAATATACCAGAGCACAGCAGACTGGAGAAATCCACCGAGTAGCAGTATATGCAACAAAAGACAAAGCCGCCCTAACCAAACTTAACCGAACCTAATCTAACGAAACGCAACCTAACGCAGCCTACCGTGCCGAGACCACATTTGCTGGACCCACAGAGCCAAGGAGGACATACAAGAGCTCAGTACAGAGCAGAAACTCTAGGTATAGCTGAGTATAGCGCAAAAGTCGAAGCTCGACTATCCTAACCCAGACAAAGCTAACATAACAAAACGTAACTTAACACAATTTAACGCGCCGCGGCCACTATTTCAAGAATTCCCAGATCAAAGCAGGGTGTCTTAGATCGCTGCAGAGTGCAAAAATCCACCGCATAGTAGGATGTAGCACAAAAATCAAAACCACCTGGTCCTAACCTAATCAAACATGATATAACCAAACGCAGCTTAGACCAAGCAAACGTGCCGGAACCTCTATTCATGGCCTCCAAGCGCAAGCGGAGCACATTAGAGCACAATATAGCGCGGAAGACGAGCGGCCCATAGTAGTGCAATGTAGAGCACAGGAATCCACCGACCTGCAGTGTATAGCCCATAATGCAAAGCTATTCTACCCAAACCGAACCAAACAAAACAAGACAAGACATAAGCTAACTCAACCTATCGTGCCTAGACCACTATTGCAGACATCAGCAGAGCAAAACAGAACATGCTAGAGCACAGTAGAGCGCAACAATCCGCCGCATTGAAGGGTAAAGCAGAAAAGTAAAAGATATCCTAACTTAACCCGTCGTAACATAACAGAGCCTAGCGCAACCAATCCCAACCAAGCGTGCCTAGCCCACTAATTCTGGCATCCCCATTGCCAAGCAGGAGAGATTAGAGAAGTGTAGAGCGCAGTGGCCTATAGGACGGCAGTATATAGCACAACCATTGCCAAGCACGAGAGATTAGAGAAGTGTAGAGCGCAGTGGCCTATAGGACGGCAGTATATAGCACGAAAGTTAAAGGTATCCCGACCTAACACAATCAAACCTAGCCTAAACAAACGTAACATAACACTACCTAACCGGCCGCGGCCACTATTTTTCGAATTCCCGTAGCAAAGCAGGGAATATCAGATCACAGTAGAGCGCAGAAATCCAGCGAATATGAGTTTATAGCACAAAATACAAAGATATCCTTCCCAAACGTAATCAAACGTATTATAACCAAACGAAACCTAACCCAACCTAACGCGACGCGGAAACAATTTCTGGCCTGCCCAGAACAAAGCAGAGGATATTAGATTACAGCAGAGCGTAGAAATCCTCCAAATATTTGTGCGCAGCACTAACGCCAAAGCTATCCTTCCATAACCTAACCAAACATAACGTAACCAGGCGTAACTTAAACAACGTAACGCACAGAGGCCACTATTGGCGGCCTCCCCAGCGGCAAACAGGACATACTAGGGCACAGTGGAGTGCTGAAATCCACCGAACAACAGTTTACACCGCAAAAGCCAAAGCTATGCTAACCTAGCCGAAACTATCGTAACCTAGCCAAATGCAGCGTAACCCAACCTATCGAGACGAAGCCAATATTAATGAGCTCCCCAGAGCAAAGCAGTACATATTAAATCACAGTAGAGCGCAGAAACACACCGAAGAGCCGTGTATAGCACAAAAGTCTACTCTATCCTACCCTGAACACACCAAACGCAACATAACTTAGGCCAACGTGACGAGAGCACTACTGCTGGCCTCCCCATAGCCAAGCAGAGTATACTAGAGCACAGTAGAACGCCGAAATCATGCGCATAGCTGTGTATAGCACAGAGGTCAAAGCTACTCCTTCCTATCCGGATCAAACGTAACGTAGCCAACGTAACACAACCCATCCTTGCCTGCCGAGACCACACTTGCTGCCCACCCCAGTGCCAAGCAAATCGTATCAGGGCAACGTAGATCGCATAAGCCCACCGAGTATTCGTGTGTAGCATAAGATTCAAAGCTATCATATCCTAACCTAACCAAACGTAACACAACCAACCGTTACGTATCTCAAACTAACGTGCCGAGACCACTATTACCAGCATCCCAAGAGCCACGCAGAATGTACTAGAGTACAGAAGAGCGTAGAAACACACCGCATTGCAGCGTATAGCAGAAAGGTGGAAGCTATTCTCACCGAACCTGCCTTAACCTATTCTAACCGACCGTAGCATAGCACAACCTCTCGTGCCGTGGCCACTATTACGGGCCTCGAGAGAGCCAAGCAGAACATATTGGAGAGGAGTAGAGCACAGAAGTCCACCGAATAGGAGTGTATGTCACAGAAGTCAATGCTACGCTATCCAAACCTAGTCAAGCCATAACAAGCCTAGCGTAACGTAACGCAGACGAACGTGCCACGGCCACTGTTGCCAGCCTCCGCAGAGACAAGCGGATGCTAGTGGAGCAACGCAGAGCGCAGGTATCAACCGAATAGCGGTGGATAGCACACATGTCAAAGCCACTCTTTCACAGCCTAACCTTACCACACCTAACCAAACGAAACCTAACATAGCCTAACGTTCTTGTGCCACTATTCCTGACCTACCCAGTGCAAAGCACAACAAATTGGAACTGAGTAGAGCGCAGAAATCCAACGGATAGCGGTGCATAGCACAAAGGTCTAAGCTATCTTGTCCCAACCTAACCAAACGTGACATAGCCAAACGCAACATATCTCAGCCTAACGTGCCGACAGCACTACTGCTGGCCAGTCCATATCCAAGCAGAGCATATTAGAGCACAGTAGAGCGCAGAAGACACTGGTATAACAGTGTATAGCAAAAAAGTCAAAACTATCCTGTCCAAACCTGACCAAGCGTGACGTAATCGAACGCACCCTGACATAACCTAACGTGCAGAGACCAGCATTGCTGGCCTCCCCAGAGTACAAACAGAATATACTGGGGCACAGTAGAGCGCATAAGTCCATATAATATCTGTGTGCAGCATAAGAGTCACAGTTATCCACTCCTAACCTATCCAAACGTAGCACAACCCAACGTAACACGACTCATCCTAACGTGTCGAGGCCACTATTGCTGCCTCCCTCAAAGTAGAACATATTAGGGGAGAACAGAGAGCAGGAGTTCGTAAAATCGCAGTGCATAGCTCAATAATCGAAGCTACTCTATCCTAACATTGCCAAACGTAACATAACCGAGCGTTGCATAACTCAAGCAGACGCGCCGAGGCCACTACTGCTTGCGTCCCCAGAGCCAAGCAGAATATACTAAAGCACAGCAGAGCGCAGTACCTGACCGCATTGCAGTATGTAGCACAAAAGTCAGATGTACCCTGACCTAACCTGTCCTAACCTAACCTAACCAATCGTAATCTAACTAAACCCATCTTGCGGTGACCAGTACTACTGGCCTCCACAGATCAAAGCAGAACATATTGGAACAGAGGAGAGTGTCGAAATCCATATGTCGCAGGGTATAGTCGAAATGTTAGGGCTAACCAAATATAGTCCAAGCAAACGTAACATAACCAGACGTGACACAATTGAAGCTCGTGAGCCGCGGCCCCTGTCACTGCGCTGCCCAGAGTAGAGCAGAGAATATGAGGTAGTGCTCAGAAATGCTTCGAAAGGCGGATTATACCACAAATGTCAAAGCTATCCCAGCCTTATCTAACCACACATAACATAACAAAACGTAACCTAACTAAACATAATGTGCCGATACCACAAATTCTGGCCTTTCGAGAGACATCCTGATCATATTAGAGCACAGTAGAGCGCGGAAATCCTCCAAGTAGCAGTGTATAACACAAATGTCAAAACAATCCGCGCTTGACCATACCAAGCGCAACATACACAGTCGTCACATAAGCCAATCGAACTTGCAGAGGCCACTACTAGTGCCCTCCCGAGAGGCGAGCAGGGCATAGCATAGCATTGTAGAGCGTAGAAATCATTCGAATAACAGTGTACAGCACAAAAGTAACGTAATCTTATCGTAGCCTGTCCAAGCGTAATATAACCAAACGTGACATAACATAGCATAACGTGCCGAGGCCACTACGGCTGGCCTGCCCATAGACAAGCAGAATATACATGAGCACAATAGAGCGCAGAATTCAACAGAACATTATTGTGTATGGCAAATGTCAAAGCCATACTAACCAAACATAACCTACCCTAACCAAACCGTACGTAACATAACACAACAGAACGTGCCGGGTCCACCGTTCCTGGCCTCCACATCGCCATGCAGAACATATTAGAGGAGGCAAAGGCGTCGAAATCCGTGGGATCGCAGTGTATGCTGAAAAGTCGAAGCTGTCCATACCAGACCCGAGCAAACGTAACCTGACCCGGGCTAACCTGCCGCGGACACTGTTTCTGTCCCCCCCTGACCAAACCGGAGCGTATAAGATGACTGTAGAGCGCAGAACTCCATAGAATCGCAGTGTATGGCACAAAAGTCAAAGATATCCTATTCTTACCTATCCAACCGTAACATAAACAAACTCAACATATCTCAGCCTAACGTGTAGAGACCATTGTTGCTGACCACACCAGAGCAGAGCGAAGCACATGAGTGCACAGTAGAGCGCAGAAATCCACCGAATAGCAGTATATGGCAATAATGTTAAACCCATCCTCCCTTAACCTAACAAATTGAAGCATAGCCGAGCCCAACGTAACACAAGGTAACTTCCTGCGACCACTACTGCTGGCCCCCCGAGATTCGAGCAGAGTGTGGTAGAGCGCAGAATTCAACCGAACAACAGCTTATAACACGAAAGTCAATGTTATCCTCTCCTAACCAGGCCAAGCGTAACATAACAAAACGTACCGTACCAGCAGGGGTGCCACGACCACTGTTACTGGCCTCTCAGCGCCAAGCAGAGAATATTAGAAGAGAGTAGAGCGCAGATATCCAAAGAATCGCAGTGCAAAGCACAGCAGTCAAAGCTAACCTACACTAACATGCCGGGACGTAGCATAGCCGAACGAAGCTTAACTCAAGCTATCGTGCCGCGACAACTATTGGTGGCATCCCCAGAGCCAAGGAGAGCATATGAGACCGAAGTAGAACGTAGAAGTCCACGAAATGGCAATGTACAGCACAAAAGTCAATGATAACCAAGCCCAGCAAAACCAAACATGACATGGCCAAACGTAGCATAGCACATTCTAGCGTGCATAGACCATAGTTTCTGACATCCCCAGAGCCAAGCCGAATACACTAGAGAAAAGTAGAGTGCAGAAACCCGCCGTACAGTTGTGTATAGCACAAACGTCGAAGCTGGCCTATTATAACCCAAACAAACCTAACCTAACCGAACGGAACCCAACACAGCCTAACGTGCCGCGGCCACAGTTTCTGGAATTCTCAGAGCAAAGCAGCGGATATTGGATCACGGTAGACCGCAGAAATCCACCGAAAAACAGTTTATACCACGAAAGCCAGAGCTATCCTGACCTAGCCGAAACTAGCATAACCTAACCAAACGTAGCATAGCGCAATCTATCGTGCCGATGGCTATTACTGGACTCCCTAGAGCCGGACAGTGCATTTCAGACCAACGTAGGGCGTCAAAATACACCGAGTCTTGGTGTAGAGCGCAAACTTCAGAGCGATCCTGCCCTACCTAACTAATAGTGACATTAACAAACGCAGCGTCACAAAATCTATGGCGGCACGACCACTACTGCTGCCAGCCCCAGAGCCAAGCAGGACATACCAGAGCATAGTAGAGCGCAGAAATCCACCTAGTAGCAGACTATACCACGAAAGGAATGGCTATCGTCTCCTAATATACGAAATCGTAACATAACCGACGGTAACCTAACTTACCCTGAAGTGATGCGACCACTATTTATGGCCATCCCAGTGCCAAGTAGGATATACTAGAGCGCAGTAGATTGCAACAATGCACCGAATAGCCGCGTACAGCATAAAAGATAAAGGTACTCTGACTAAACTTAGTCCAACCCAACGTAATCCAGCGTAACTTGACTCATTATAACGTGCCGAGCCCACGATCGCTGGCATTTCCAGGGCGAAGTTGAAAACACTAGTGCTCTGCAGGGCGTAGGAGTCCACGTAATAGCAGTCTATAGCGCTAAAGGCAGAGCTCTTACCTCTTACCCTAGGGAATCGTAACACGACCGAACGTATCCTTACACTGACGTGCCGCGCCCTAAATTTCTATCCCCTCCAGACCCAAGCAGAACATACTAGAGCGCAGTGGAGCTCAGAAATCCACCGTACAGCAGTGTAGAGCGCAAAAGTTAAAGCTATCCTGACATAACTTTGACTAAAACGACCTAAACGAACGTAAATTCACTCAATATAACGTGCCGATAGCCCTACTGCAGGCCTTTCCAGAGCCAAGCTGAAAACATTAAAGCTGTGTAGGGCGCAGAAATCCATCTAATAGCATACTATGGCACTAATGTCAAAGCCACCCCCTCCTAGCGTAATCAACCGTAACATAACCAAACGTAACCCAACTCAACCTAGCGTGCCGCGACCACTACTGCCGGCCTCCCCAGATTCAAGCGGAACATGTTAGTGGAGAGTTGAACGCAGAGAACCATATAATCCCCGCGTTTATCTGAAAGGTCGAAGCTACCCAAGCCTAACCCAAACAGACAGAGCATAGCCACACACAGCCTGACTCAACCAAACGTGCCGAGACAGCTGCTGTTGCCCACTCCAGAGCAGAGCAGGACACACTAGAACACAGTAGAGCGCAGAAAACCACAGAATAGCAGTGTACAGCACAAAAGTTCAAGCTACTCATACCAAACGTAGCATAACCCAACCTAACCGAACGTAGCCTGGCTCATCATAACGTGCTGAGATCACCCTTGCTGGCCTTGACAGAGCCGAGCTGAAAATGTTAGAGCACAGCGGGGCGCTGGAATCCTCCTAACAGTTGACTACAGACTAAGAACAAGGCTGTCCGCTCCCAACCTAACCAACCGTAACATATCCAAACGAAACCTAGCTCATTCTAACGTGCCGCGACCCCTGTTTCTGTACTCCACAGAGCTAAGCAGAACACATGAGTGGGGAGTCGGACGCAGAAATCCATAAGATCGCAATGTATATCGGAAAAGTCAGAGTTACCCAAACCTAACCCAATCGAACAGAACATAACTAAACATAGCACAACACAACCAAACGTGCCGTGACCGCTGATGCTGCCCTCCGCAGATCCAAGCAGGACATACTAGAGCACAGTAGATCGCAGAAATACACCGAATAGCAGCGTACAGCGCAAAAGTTAAAGCTATCCTGCCCATACGTTGCTTAGCCCAAGCTAACAGAACGCATCCTGACCCAACATAACGTGACGAGACCACTGTTGCTGGCCTTCCCAGAGTCAAGCTAAAAACATTAAAGCACAGTAGGGAGCAGAGATCTACCTAATACCAGACTATAACACTAGAGTCGAAGCTATCCGCTCCTAGCCTAACCAACCGTAACATAACGAAGCGTAACATGACCTTAAATAACGTGCCGAAACCGCTATTGTTGCCCTCCACAGAGCCAAGCTTGTCATACTATGACACAGTGTAGCCCAGAAATCCGGAGAATAGCAGTGTATAACAGAAAAGACAACGCCATCCTGACCAAATGTAACAGAACCTGACCTAACCAAACTTAACCCAGCGCAATGTAACGTGCCAGTGGCACAATTGCTGACGCACCCAGAGGAAACCAGAACATATTAGCACGCAGTAGAGAGCAGAAATTCAGCGGATAGCAGTGTTTAGCGCACGGGTCAAAGGTATCCTATCCTAACCAAATGAAACATAACATAAACAAACGTAACATAACACAACGTAACGTGCCGAGACCACTGCTGCTGGCCTTCCCAGAGTCAAGCTGAAAATATTAAAGTACGCTAGGGGGTGGATATCCGCCTAATAGTAGACTGCAGTACTAAAGTCGAAGCCATCCTCTCCTAACCGTATCTACAGTAACGTAATCGAATGTAACATAATCGAACGCAACATAACCCGAACTAACGTGCCAATACCGGAATTGTTGCAATCCCCAGAACCAGACTGGGCGTACCAGACCGCAGTCGAGTCCAGAAATCAACCGAATAGCAGTGCACAGCACAAAAGTTACAGCTATCCTCGCCAATCGTGGCCCAACCCAACACAGCTGCACGTAACCGGACACGGCATAACGTGCCGAGACCAATATTCCTGGCCTTCCCAGAGCCAAGATGAAAACATTATTGCACTGTTGGGAGCAGGAATCTACCCAATAGCAGACTATAGCACTCAAGTCAAAGCCAACTCGTCCTAACCTAACTAATCGTAACACGACCAAACCTAACCTTATTCAAACTAATGCGCCGGGAACACCATTGCTGGCATACCCTGTATGAATCAGAACATGTTAGTGGAGATTAGAGCGCAGGAATACATGGAATCGCACTGTACACCCTGAAAGTCAAAGCTGCCATAGCCTAACCCAATCCAACTGAGCATAACCAAACATAGCCTGACTTAACATATCGTGCCGAAGCAGCTATTGTTACCCTCCTCAGAGACAAGCAGGTTATATTTGGGCACCGCAGAGCGCAGAAATCCACCGAATAGCTGTGTACAACACAAAAGTTAAGGCTATCTAAACCAAACTTCTCGTGACGTAGCCTAACCGAACGTGACATGACATATCCTAACGTGATGAGACCACTAACGCTGGCTTTTCCAAATCGAAGCTGAAAATATAAGAGTATTGTAGGGCGCAGAAATCCACCTAATAGGAGACAGTAGCACTAAAGTCAAAGCCATCCTCCCCTAAGCTAACTAACCGTAACATAACCAAACATAGCACAACTCAACCTAACGTGCCGTCGCCACTATTTCTGGCCTCCACAGAGACAAGCGGAACATGCTAGTGGAGAGCATAATGCAGAGATCCATATAATCGCAGTGTATATCAGAAAAGTCAAAGCTACCCGAGCATAACAGAAACCCAAAGAACTTAACCGAACGTATCCAGACTCAAGCTAACGTGCCCCGTCCGAAATTTCTGCTCTCCACAGAGAGAAGCAGGACATACCAGAGCACAGTAGAGCAAAGGAATCCACCGAATGGCAGTACACAGGACAAAAGGTAAAGCCATCTTTACCAATGTAGTCTAACCCAACCTAACCGAACGCAGCCTGCCCCAACATAACGTGCCAAGGCCACCCTTGCTGGCCTTGCCAACGCCAACTGAAAATATCAGATCACTTTAGGGCGCAGGAATCCACGTAATAGCAGAAAGCATCACAAAAGGCAAAGCTATCCCCTTCTAACCTAACCAAACGAAACATAACCAAACGAAAGCTAGCTCAACCTAACGTGCTGCGACCACAGTTGCTGTCCTCCAGAGAGCCAAGCAGAACACATAAGCGGGGAGTAGGTCGCAGGAATCCATAAAATCGCAGTGCGTAACGGAAAAGTGAGAGAACACCAAATCTAAGCCAAACAAACGGAACGAAGGCTATCATAACCTAACTCAAACTAACGTGCCGATATCGCTATTGCTGTTATCCCCGGAGCCAAGCAGGACATACCAGAGCACAGTAGAGCGCAAATATCCACCGAATAGCAGCGTACAGCACAAAAGTTGAATCTATCCTGACCAAACATTGCCTAACCAAAACTAACCGAACGTAGCATGCCACAACATAACGTGCCGAGACCACTATTGCTGGCCGTCTCAGAGCCAGGCTGAAAATACTAAAGCACTGTAGGGAGCAGATATCAACCTAATAGGAGACTATAGCACTAAAGTCAAAGCTGTCTTCCCCCAACATTACCAACCGTAACATAACCAAGCGTAACACATTTCAACATAACGTGCCGAGAACACTATTTTTGCCCTCCCCAGAGCCAAGCAGGACATACTAGAGCACATTACGGCGCAGAAATCCACCGAACACCTGTGTACAGCGCATTAGTTGAAACTATCCCGACCAAACTTATACTGACACAACCTAACCGAGCGTAATATGACTCATCATAACGTGCCGAGTCCACAAATGTTGGCTTTGCCAGAGTCAAGCTGGAAATATTAGGGCACTGTAGTTTGCAGGAATCGGCCTAATGACAGACTGTAGCACTAAAGACCTAGCTATCCTCTCCTAACATAGAGGGCCTTAACGTATCAAAATGTATCCTAGCATACACTAACGTGCCACGACCACTATTACTGGCCTCCACTGAGCCACGCTGGATATACTAGAGCACAGTGGAGCGCAGAAGTACACCGAACAGCAGTGTACATCACAAAAGTTAAAAATACTGTCAAAACTTAGCCTGGCCCAACCAACCCGAGCATAACCTGACAAAATGTAACGTGCAGAGGCCACCGTCTTTGGCCCTCCCAGAGCCAATCTGGAGGCACTAGTGCATTCTATGGCGCAGGAGTCTACCTAATAGCAGACTGTAGCGCTAAAGCCAAAGCTATCCTCTGCTAGCCTAACCAAACGTAACGTAACCGAACGTTACCTAGCTCAGCCTAACGTGCCGCGACCCCTGTTGCTGTCCTCCATAGTGCAAAGCTGCACACATTAGTGGGTAACAGGACGCAGAAATCCATAAAATCGCAGAGTATATCGGATAAGTGAGAGTTACCCAAACCTAACACAAACGAACAGAACATAACCAACCGTAGCATAACTTAACCTAACGTTCCGAGACAGCGACTGCTGCCCCGCAGTGCCAAGCAGGACAGACTAGAGCACAGTAGAGCGCAGAAATCCCCCGAGATGCAGTGTATAGCACAAAAGTTTAAGCTATCCTGACCAAACACAGCCCGACACAAACTGACCGAACGTAACCTAACTAATCATAATGTGCTCAGACCACTATTGCTGGACTTGTAAGGGCGAAGCTGAAAATATTTCAGCACTGTAGGGTGCAGAAATCAACCTAACAACAGAATACAGCACTAAAGACAAAGCTATCCCCTTCTAACCTAAAGAATCGTAACACAACCAAACGTATCCTAGCTCAAAACATCGTGCCGCGACCACAATTACTTGCCTCCCCAGAGACAAGCAGGTCATACTAGAGCGCAGTAGAGCGCAGAAATCAACCGAATAGGAGCGTAGGGCAAAAAAGTTGAAGCTATCCTGACCAAACATAGCCTAAACCATCCTAACCGAACGTAACCTGACACGTCGCAACGTACCGAGACCATCATTGCTGGCATTGCCACAGCCAAGCAGAAAATATTATAGCACTGTAGGGCGCAGGAATCTTCCTAATAGCGGACGATAGCAGTAAAGTCCTAGCTATCCTCTCCTGGCCCAAAGAATCGTAACATAGCCAAATGTATCCTAGCATACACCTACGTGCGCGGCCACGCTTATTAGCTTCCCAAGAGGCAAGCAGGAGATGCTACAGAGCAGTGGAGCGCAGAAATCCACCGAATAGCAGCGTACAGCACAAGAGTGGAAGCTTTCCTGACCAAACATAGCCTAAACAAACCTAACTTATCGTAACCTGACAACGTAACGTCCCGAGGCCACTATTGCTTGCCTTCCCAGAGTCAAGCTGAAAATATTAGAGCACTGTAGGTCGCAGGAATCCACGTAAAAGCAGAACACAGCACTAAAGAGAAAGCTATCCCCTCCTAACCCAAGCAATCGTAGCAAAACCAAACGTAACTTCGCTCAACCTAACGTGCTGCGACCACTGTTGCTGGCCTTCCCAGAGCCAAGCAGGACATATTAGAACACAGTAGCGCGCAGGATTTCATGAATAGCAATTTGTAGCAGAAAAGTCGAAGCCATCCTCACCAAATCTAAACAAACGTAACATATTAGAGCGTAACAAGAACAAGCCTATCGTGCCACTACCGCCGTTGCTGGCCTCCCCAGAGTCGTTTAGGGTATAGGAGTGCAACGAACAGCAGTGAAATCCGAGGAATGGAAGTGTATAACGTAAACGTCAAAGATGTCCTATCCTATCGTAAACATACGTAACATAACCAAACGTAACCTAACAGAACATATCGTGCCGCGGACATTACTTATGGACTCCCAACAGCAAAGTAGGGAACATTAGATAACAGAAGAGCGAAGAAATCCACCGGATAGCAGTGTAAAGCACAAAAGTCAAAGCTGACCTAACCTAAGCTAACCAAACATAACATAACCGACCGTAACCTAACCCAACCTAACGTGCCCAGACCACTGCTACTGAGCACCCCAGAGCCAAGCAGAATATACTAGACTGCATTGAAGCACAGAAATGCGGCGCATTGAAGTGAAAAGCAGATGAGCCGAAGATGCCCTAACATATCATGGCCTAACCTAACATAATCAAACGTAACCAGCTCCAGTCTAACGTGCCTATGCAATGATTGCTGGAATTCCGTTCGCCAAGCAGGGCATATTGGGGCGGAGTATATCGTATAGGCCCACAAAATGGCAGCTTTAGCACGGGAGTCAGAGGTACCCTAATCTAACACAAATATGCATAACCTAACTAAACGTAACATAACACATCTTGACGCACCGCTACCACCATTTCTGGAAATCCCAGAGCTAAGCAGGGAATATTAGATCACAGTAGAACGCAGAAATTCACCGAATATCTGCGTACAGAGCAAAGGACGTAACTATCCTGTCCTGGCCTACCCAAACGAACCTCAACCAAATGCAGCATAACAAAATCTAACACGCCGAGGCCGCTAATGCTGGACTCCGCAGCACCAAGCATAGAATATTTGAGCACAGTATAGCACAGAAATCCACCGAATAGTAGTGTATAGCACAAAAGTCAAGGCTATCCCACTCAAATTTAGCCAAACATAACTGAACCAAACGTAACCTAACTCAACCAGGCGCGCTACGACCGCCACTGCTGGACACTCCAGAGACAAGCAGATACTAGTGCAGCAATGCAGTGCACAGATACCGACCGCGTAGCAGTGTATAGCGCAAAAGTCAAAGTAATCCTATCCTAACCTAATGAAGCGTAACATAAACGAACGTAACCTAACTCTACCCAACGTGCCCACACCTTTATCGCTGACCTCCACAGAGACAAGCAGAATATGCCAGAGCACTGTACAACGCAGAAATGCGGCGCATTGATGTGTAAAGCAGGAAAGTGGAAGGTATCCTAACATAACTTGACCCAACTTAAATTAACCAAGTGTAGTACACTCCAACCTCGCGTGCCTAGCCAATTATTGCAGGGCTCCCCATCGTCAAGCAGGGCATATTAGGGGAAGTAAAGGGCAGAGGAACTTCAAATGGGCGTTTATAGCACGAAAGTCAGAGATATCCTAACCTAACCGCGGCAAACGTAACCTAAAAGAAAGTAACGCTATCCAACCTAACGCCCCGCGGCCACTATTTCTGGAATTCCAAGAGCAAAGCAGGGA
Organism: Eufriesea mexicana; assembly: GCF_001483705.2. Taxonomy (NCBI): domain Eukaryota; kingdom Metazoa; phylum Arthropoda; class Insecta; order Hymenoptera; family Apidae; genus Eufriesea; species Eufriesea mexicana. The sequence continues at coordinate 95,619 of NW_016909384.1, forward strand.
ATAGTAGATAACAGTAGAGCGCAAGGATCCACCGAAAGGCAGTGTACAGCACAAAAGTCATAGCTCTCTTACCCTAACACAGCCAGACATAATGCAGCCAAACGTAACCTAACTGAACCTAACGTACATATTGCTGATCTCCACAGAGAAAAGCATAATATTCTAGAGCACAGGAAAGCGCTGAAATCAGCCGCACTCTAGTGCAAAGCACAAAAGTTGGAGATATCCTTATCAAACCGTACACAACCTAACCTATCTGAGCGAAGCATAACTCAACCTAAGACCGCAACTAACTGCAGAGACCACAACTAATGGCATCCACAGCGCAAGGTGGTGCATATTAGTGCGCAGTAAAGCCAAGAAATCCACCGAATAGCAGTGTATAACACAAAAGTCAAAGCCATTCTAGCCAAACGCAACCTAACCTAACCGAACCTATCGTAACCAAACGCGCCCTATCGTGTCACGACGGTTATTTCTGGTTTCCCTGCTATCGAGTATAGTATAGTTGATCCATGGTGAGCGCAGCAATACACCGGATTGCAGTGTACAGTACAAAAGTCAAAAGCATACTCTCCTAATCTAACAAATCGCGACATAGCCAATCGTAACATAAAAGAGAATAACGTCCCGCGGCCACTATTGCTGGCCTACGCAGATTCGAGCAGAGTATAGTAGTGCGCAGAAGGGCGCAGAATTCCACCGAATAACAATGTATAACACGAAAGACAAAGCTAACCAAACCTAACCCAAACCAGCACAATCTAACCAAACGTAGCCTAAATGAACCTATCGTGCCGAGAGGACTATTGCCGGCGTTGCCAGAAGCAAACAGAGCACAGTAGAGCGAACATATCCACCGAATGACAATGTATAACGCAGAAATCGAATACATCCTCCCCTAACCTCACCAAGCGTGACATATCCAGACGTAAAGTAACACAACCTGGGGGCCACGACCACTTTCGCTGGCCTAACGAGAGCCAAGCAGCGTATAGCAGAGCAATGTAGTACGCTGAATTCGACAGAATCGCAGTGTGCAGCACAGGAGTCAAAGCCTTCCCAACAAAACGTAGCCAAACCTAACCTAATCAAACGTTACATAAATCAACCTGACCTGCCGACAGCATAAATCCTGGCGCCCACAGATACAAGCACTTTGTCATAGCGAACTGAAGAGCACAGAAGCCCATAAAATAGCAATGTGTAGGACAAGAGTAGAAGCTATCCTAATCTAATGCGCCGTAACCGAACCTAACCAAACGTAACATAACCCAACCTAACGTGCCGCGACACTCATTGTTGGCCGCCCGAGAGCCGAGCAGTGTTTGGTAGAGCAACGTAGAGCGCAGAAATCCACCGAATTACAGCATACAGCACAAAAGTCTTAGCTACGCTATCCAAGCGTAGCTTAACCTGACGCAGCCAAACGCAACCTAACTTATCCTAACATGCCGCGCGCACTATTTCTGCACTCGCCAGAGCAGAGCAGAGCATGTTAGGGCGCAGTGGAGCAGAGAAATCCACCGAAAAGCAGTATGCGGCAAAAAAGTCAAAGGTACCCTATCCTAACATAACCAATCGTAACACCACCAAGCGTAACCAAGTTGTTGTGCCGCCCCCACACAATGCTGGCCTCCCCAGAGCCGAGCAGAGTATAAAAGAGCAATGTAGGGCGCACCAATCCACCGTATAGCAGTGTACTGCACAGGAACCTAAGCTACACTATCCTAACCTAGCCAAACGTAACATAACTCAGACAAACGTGCCGTGACCAATACTGCTGTTCTCACAATAGCCAAGCAGAATACACTAGAGCACAGTACAGCGCAGGAACCCACCGAACAGCTGTGTATAGCACAAAAGTCAAAGCTATCCTTACCTATCGTACCCTAACATAAACTAATCGATCGAAGCATAGCCCAGCCAAACATGCCACGACCGGTATTGCTGGCCTCCCCAGAGAGATACAGTTCATATTAGAGCACAGCAGAGCGCAGAAATCTACGGCATAGCAGTTTATAGCACAAAAGTCAAAGCTACCCAGTCCTAACCTAACCGAACGTAGCTTAAACAGACGTATCGTTACACAACCTGACGTACCACGACTGCAATTCCTGGCCTCGGAAAAGCTAAACAGAGCATAGCAGAGCGGCGTAGAACACGGAAATAGTCCGTATAGCAGTGTATAACGCAAATGTCGATGCTATGCTCACCCAGCACATCGTACCCTAACCATACCAAACGCAACCTAAATAAACATTACGTGGGGCGACCAGCATTCCTGGCCTCCCGACAGTCGAGCAGGGCATGGTGGAGCTATATAGAGCGCAGAAATCTACCGAATAGCAGTGCATAGCGCAAGTGTCTAAGCTATCCTCTCCTCACCTTACCGAACGCAAAATAAGCGGACGTAACGCAACCCAAACTGACGTGACACGATAGCTATTGCTGGCCACACGAGATCTGAGCAGAGTATAGCAGGGCAATTTAGAACGCTGAAAGAGTCCGAATGGCAGTCTATAGCTCAAAAGTCAAAGGTATGCTAAGGAAGCCGAACCAAACCTAGCCTAACCTAGAGTAACGTAACTCCACCTGAAGTGCCGAGAGCACTATTCATGGCATCCACAGAGACAAGCACTGTGTGAAAGCGCACAGAAGAAAGCAGGAGTCATTATGATAGCAGTGAGTAGCACAGAAGTCAAAGCCGTCCTAACGTAACGCAACGTAACCTAGCCTGACCGAACGTAATCGAACTCAATAAAACGTGCGGCGATCACTACTGCTGCCCTCCCGATGTTTGAGCATAGTATAGTGGTGAAATGTGGAGCGCATGGATCTACTGAATAGCATTATGTAGCACAAAAGTCATAGCCATGCTACCCTTACGTAGCCAATCGTAAAATAACCGAACGTAACCTAACACAACATACGTGCGGGGACCACCTCTGCTGGCCACATGAGATTCGAACAGATTACAGTACAGCAATGTAGAGCACAGGAGTCGACCGAAGAGCAGTGTATAACACGAAAGCCAAAGCTATCCAGACATAACCCGAAGTAACATAACCCAACCCAACGCAGGATAGCTCAAACCAACGTGCCGAACCACCATTGCTGTCCTCCCTAGCGCCCAGCAGAACTTATTATAGCAGAGTGGACCGCAGAAATCCACCGAATTGCAGTGTATAGCGCAAAGGTAGAAGCCACCCTGACCAAACTTAACCTAACATAGCATAGCCGAACGCATCCTAGCTCAACCAAACGCGCCACGACCACTATTTCTGGCCTCTTCAGAGACATGCAGATGCCTGTAGTGCAATGCAGAGCGCAGATATCGACCGAATAGCAGTGTATAGCACAAAAGTCGAACCCATCCCATCCTAACCTAGCCAAGCATTACCTTACCAAACGTAACATATCTCAACCTAACCTGCCGCGGCCACTATTACTGGCGTCCCCGGAAACAGGCAGAGTGTGGCAGCGCACAATATGGAGCAGAGGTGCAATGAATTGCGGTGAGTAGCTCAAGAGTCATAGCTATCACAGCGTGTCCAAACGCAACCTAATAAATATCAACATATCCTAATACAGCTTCACCTGCCACGACCGTCATTGCTGGCCTCCCAGAGACAATCAGATGCTAGTAGAGCAATGCAGTGCGCAGATGTCGATCGAGCTGCAGTGTACAGCACAAAAGTCAAAGCTACCCTACCCAAACATATCCAAACCTAGCTAATCCAAACGTGACATATCTGATACTAACGTGCCACGAACACTATTGCTGGCCTGCACATGGCAAGCAGAATATCTTAGGGAACAGTATAGCGCAGAAATCCAAGGAATATCAGTGCATAGCACAAAATTTGAAGCTACCCTATCCTAACATAGCCAATCGTAGCATAGCTGATCGTAACCTATCTAAATGTAACGTGCCAAAGCCAAGCAGGGTATATTAGTGGTCAGTAAGGCGGAGAAATCCACCGAAACCAGTATGCGGCGCAGAAGACAAAGGTACCCTATCCTTACGTAACCAATCGTGATACCACCAAACGTAACCAGGCTAAACCAAACGTGCCGTGACTGCTATTGCCGGCGTCGCCATTGCCAAGCGCAGCATATTACCCTGCGTAGAGCGAACATATCCACCGAATAGCAACGTATAACACAAAAGTCGAATATATCCGCCCCTATCCAGCCCAAACGTGGCATAACCAGACGTAACGTAACACAACGTGGGGTGCCACGACAACTTTCGCTGGCTTCACGAGAGCCAAGCCGTGAATAGCGGAGAAATGTAGGACGATGTAGTCGGCAGAATAGCAGCGTATAGCACAAAAGTCAATGCCAGCCCAAACGGACCTAACCTGACCAACCGCTACATAACTCAGCCTAACCAGGCGAAAGCATCATTCCTGGCGTCCACAGAGAAAAGCAGTGTGTGAAAGCGAACTGGAGAACGCAGAAGCCCATAGAACAGCATCGTGTAGAACAAAGGTCCAAGCTATCCTAACCAAATACGTCTTAATCGAACCTAACCAAACGTAACGTAACCTGACCTGACACGCTTCGACCAACAATGCTGGCATCGCGAGAGTCGAGCATGGTATAATAGACGACAGTAGAGAGCAGAAAGCCACCAAATGGGAATGTATAGCACACAAGGCAAAGATACCCTGCACTAACCTAGCCAAACGTAACATAACCAAACGTAGCCTAACTCAATATAACGTACCGAGACTACAATTACTGCCATGCCGAGAGACCAGCAGGGCATATTAGATCAAAGTAGAGCGCAGGAATCCATCGAATAGTGGTGCATATCACAAAAGTCAACGCTGACCTCTCCTGACCTAACCAATCGTGACTCAACCAATCGTAGCATAACTCAACTTATCGTGACGCGAGCATTCTTGCTGTCCTCCTCAGAGCAAAGTAGAGCACATTGGAACACCGTGCAACGCGGGAAACCACCGAATATCAGTATGTAGCACAAAGTTTAAAGCCACCCTTCGGTAACCTGACAAACCGTAGCATAAACAAACGTATCCTAACACAGCTTAACGCGCCGCGTCCACCATTTCCGGAATTCCGAGATCGAAGCAGTGTATATTAGATCACTGTAGAGGGCAGGAATCAACCGAATAGAAGTGCACAGCAGAAGAGCCATAGCTGTCCTGGCCTAACATAAACAAACATTGCAAGACCAAACCTAACCTAACACAACCTAACTTGCCGAGACCGCTACTACTGGTCCCCCAGGGTCGAGGAGGGTGTAGTAGAGCAATGTAGTGCGTGGAAATCCAACGAATAGCAGTCTATTACGCAGCAGTATATTCTACCCCATCCTAACCTATCTAAACGTAACATACGCAGACGTATCGTAACGCAACCATACGTGCCACGACCGCCATTGCCGGCCTCACGAAAGCTAAGCAGAGTATAGCAGAGCAATGTAGAACGCTTAAATCTTCCGAACAGCAGTGTGAGTCAAAAAAGTCAAATCTATCCTAACCAAACCAAACCAAACCTAACCTAACCAAACTTAACGTAACTCAACCTAACCTGCCGAAAGCATTATTGCTATCGTCCACGGAGACAAGAAGAGTGTGATAGCGCACAGAAAAGCGCAGAATTTCAAAGAACGGTAGTGTGAAGCACAAAAGTCTGAGCTACCGTAGCCTAACACAACGTAACCTACACTGTCAGAGCGTTATCTAACTTAACCTAACGTACCGAGGACACTATCGCTTGCATCCCCAGAGCCAAGCAGAGTATACTATAGCACAGTAGGGCGCAGAAGTCAACCGAAAAATTTTGCATACCACGAAAGTCAATGCCATCCACACCTAACCCAGACAAGCATAATTAAACCAAACGCAGCCTAACTAAACTTAACGAGTGCAGACCACCATTGCAGGCCTGCGCTGAGCCAAGCAGGATATAGTAGATCAAAGCAGGGCGCAGGAAGCCACCAGATAGCAATGTATAGCACAAAAGTCAAAGATATCCTAACCTAACTGTACGTAACTTAACATTACCAAGCGTAGAAGTGATAAACCTAACGAGCAGAGACCTCTACTTCTGGACTCCGCAGAACAAAGCAGAACATATTAGGGCACGGTAGATCGCAAAAATTCACCGAAGAGCAGTGCAGAGCACTAAAGTCAACGCCATCCTAACCAAACGTGCCCCAATTCAACTTAACCAAGCGCAACCTAACTCACCCTGCCATGTCACTACCGCCATTGCTGTCTCCGCGGGGTCGAGTAGGGTGTGGTAATGCAACGAAGTTCGCAGAAATCCACCGAATAGCAGTGTGTGGCACAACAGCAGAACCTATCCTATCCCACCCTAACCAAGCGTATCATAACCGAACGCAACATAGGTCTGACCAACGTGCCGAGACCACCACTGCTGGGCTCCCTATGGCAGAGTTTCATATGCTAGAGCACAGTAGAGCACGGAGGTCAACCGAATATCGGTGTATAGCATAAAAGTCAAAGCCATCTTAACAAAACATTACCTAACGTAACCTATCCAAGCGTAACCTAACTTGTACAAACGTGCCACGACCACTATCACTGGCCTTCCCATAGACAAGCGGAGGATAGCAGAGCAATGCAGATCGAAGATATCGGCCGAATAGCAGTGTGCAGCAGAAACGTCTAAGTGAAACTAACCGAGGTTAACCAAACCTAACCAAACCGAGCTTAACATAGCTCAACCTAACTAGCCTGGAACAGAGGTGCTGGCCTCCCCAGAGCCAAGCAGATGGCACAGGGGTACAGTAGATCGCAGAAATCAACCGCATATCAGCGTATTGCACAAAAGTAAAGCTGTCCCAACGTAACGTAACCAATCCAATCCTGACAAAGTGTAACATGACTCAACCCTGCCTGCCGCGACCACCGTACCTGGCGTCCCCAGAAACAAACAGAGCATTATAACGCACAGTGGAGCGCAGAAGTTCAGAGAATGGCAGGGTGTAGCACAAAGTCAGAGCTATGCAAACCTAACCAAGCATAACCTAACATTACCAAACGCAATCGAACACAACCTAACGTGCTGCGGCCACTATTGCTGACCTTCCGAGAGTCGAGCAGGGTATAGTAGAACAACATAGGGCGCCGAAACCCACCGAATAGCAGTGTGTAGCGCAAAAGTCAAAGCAAGCACTTCCGTACATATCCAACCTTAATATGACCAAACGTAACGTAACACAGCCTGGGGAGGCACGACCAGTACCGCCGGCCTCCCGAGAGACAAGCAGAGCGTGGCAGAGCAATGTGGGACGCTGAAATCGACAGAATAGCAGCGTACAGCTCAAGAGTCAAAGCTATCCCCACCAAACCCAACCGAACCTAACAAAACCAAATGTATCATAACACAGCCTAACGTGCCGAGAGCGTTATTCCTGGCGTCCACAGAGACGAGCAATGTGCGATCGCGCAGTGAAGAGCGCAGAAACCCATAGGACAGCATTGTGTAGCACAAAAGTCGAAGCTATCATAACCTAACACATCGTTACCTAACCTGGCCAAACATACTCTAAGCCAGCCTCGCGTGCCTCGACCACTATCGCTGTCCTCCCGAAAGTCGAGCAGTGTATAGTAGAGCAATCTAGAGCGCGGAAATCCACCAAATGTCAGCGTACAGCACACAAGCAAACGTCACCCTCTCCTAAACTAACCAAACGTACCCCAGCGATATGTAACATAACTAAACCTAACGCGCCGAGAGCACTAATGCCGCCCTCCCCAGAGGCAAGCAAAGCCCATCGGAGCACAGTAGAGCGCAGAAATCCACCGAATAGCAGTTTACGGCACGAAAGTCGAAGCTATCCTGTCCCAATATAACCAAACGTAATATGAGCGGACGCTATCCATCTGAACGTAATGTGCCGAGACCACTGTAGCTGTCTCCCCAGAGCCAAGCAGAACATGCGAAAGCACAGTAGAGCGCAGAATTTCACCGAATAACAGTACATTGCATGAGAGTCAAAGCAATTCGAACGCAGCCTAACTCTATCTATTGTTTCGAGAACATAATTACCGTCCTTCCCAGAGTCAGGCAGAGAGCAGTAGAGCAATGCAGGATAGTACTCCTCCGAAAAGCGATGTATAGCGCAAAAGTCAAAGCTACCCTAACCTAATATAACCAATCGCAGCATACGCAGACGCAACGTAACAAAACCTGACGTGCCATGAAAGCCGTTGCTGGTCCCACGAGAGCAACGCAGAGTATAGCAAAGCAATGGACGCCGCTGAAGTCGCCAGAACAGCACTGAATAGCGCAAAAGCCAAAACTATCCTATACTAACCAAGCCAAACGTCACATAACCAAACGCAACCTAACTCTAACTAACGAGCCGAGGCCACTATTACTGGCCTCCCCAGAGTCGAGCACGGTACAGTAGAGCAATGTATAGCGTAGAGATCCTCCGAACATCGGTGTATAGCATAAAAGTCAAAGCTACACTAACCTAGCCTAACGAACCGTAACATTAACAAACGTAGCATAACAAAACCTATCGTGCCCTGACCACTATTGCTGGCATTCCAGAGTCGAGCATTGTATAGCACAGCAGATTAGAGCGCAGAAGGCCACCAAATAGCAATGTATAGCGCAAAAGTCATAGATACCCTCACCTAAGCAGGCTTAACCAATCCTCGCCCAGCGTAGAATAACTAAACCTAACGTATCGCGACCACTATTGCTGGCATCCCCAGCGCCAAGCAGAGCATATTCGAGCACAGTGGAGCGCATAAGTCGAACGAATAGCAGTGTATAGCGCAAAAGCCAAGGCTTTCCTCTCCTAACCTACCACGACGTAGCATGGGCAGACTAACGTAACCCATACTGACGTTAATAGACAGCTGTTGCTGGCCTCACGAGAGCTAGGCATAGCGTAGCAGAACAATGTATTGCGCCGGAATCGCCCTAATAGCAGTGTAAAGCGCATAAGTCAAAGCCATCCTAACCAACCCTAACCAAACCTAGAATACCTAAAGGTAACATAACTGAACCCAACGTGCCGAGAGTACTGCTCCTCGCGCCCACTGAGACAAGCGGAAAGCGATGGAGCACAGAAGTGAGCACAAGTTCATAGAATAGGAGTGCGTAGCACAAGAGTTAAGGCCATCCTAACCAAACTCAACGTATCCTAACCTAACCAAGTGTAATATAGCAAAACCTTACGTGCGACGAACACTATCTCTGGCCTCCCGAGATTCGAGCAGAGCATAGTGGAGCAATGTGGAGCGCAGAAATGCACCGAATAACAGTGTATACCACAAATCTCAAAGCTGTCCCCTCCTAACCTAACTAAGTCTGCCCTAACCAAACGTAATATAACTCAACCTAAGGTGCTGCGGCCACTATTGCTGGCATCCCCAGGTTCTAGCAGATTAGAGTAGAGCAGAGTGAAATACAGGAATCCACCGAATAACTGTATATAGCACGGCAGTCATAGCTAACATAATCGAAAGTTATCTTAGCTAATATACCCAAACGTAACCTAACAGAACCTAACGTGATCCGACCACCATAGCTTGCATCCCAAGAGTCGAGGAGAGTATAGTAGAGCAACGTAGAGCGCAGAAATCCACCGAGTAGCAGTGTAGGCCACAAAGGTTAAAGATAACCTGTCCGAACATAACCAAGCGTAACATAAACTAACGTAGCCTAACAAAGACTATCGTGCCGA
>NW_016909385.1:0-2253 GCF_001483705.2 Eufriesea mexicana
CATTGCAATGCTACAGAATCTTGCAGGAAAATTCCATTTTACTGACATTTTTACTGATATCGTTGTGAGCTAACTTCCTTGCATTGGTAAGGAAGAAAGATCCTTTTCGCGTGCAACAGCCTTCGCAATGCTATAGAATCAAGCTGGAAAGTTCAATTATATTGACGGTTTTGACTAATATCGTGGGGAGCTATCTTTTTTGAGTAATTAGGGATGGTAGATTCTATTGGCGTGCTGTAGCCATTGCATTGCTATAGTGTCAGGCTGGAAAATTCAATGTTATTCACATTCACGACTAGTATCGTGGTAAGCTAACTTTCTTGCTTAAATAAGGAGAAAAGATTCGGTTGGCGTGCTATAGGCATTGCAATGCTATAGAATCTGGCTGGAAAGTTCAATATTGATGACATTTTCGACTAATAACGTGGTGAGCTAACTTCCTTGCGTAAGTAAGGAGGAAAGATGGTTTTTGAGTGCTATATCCATTGCAATGCTGTAGAATCTGGCTGGAAAATCCAATTTTATTGACATTATCGACTAATATCATGGTGAGCTATCTCTCTTTCACAGATATGGAGGAAGGATTCAATTGAGGTGCTATAAACGTTGCAATGCTATAGAATCTGGCTGGAAAATCCAATTTTATTGACATTTTCGGCTAATATCGTGGTGTGCCATCTTTATTATATAAATACGGAGGAAAGTTTCAATTGGCGTGCTACAGCCGTCGCAATGCTATAGAATCTGGCTGGAAAGTTCAACTTTGATGACATTTTCGACTAATATCGTGGTGAGCTAACTTCCTTGCGTAAGTAAGGAGGAAAGATCCTCATGGCGTGCTATAGCAATTGCAATGCTGTAGAACCTGTCCAGAAAGTTCAATTTTATTCACACTTTCGACTAATATCGTGGTGAGTTAGCTTCCTTGCATAACTAAGGAGGAACGATTCTATTGGCGTGCTACAGGCATTGCATGCTATAGAATCCTCGTTGAAAATAAAATTTTATTGACATTTTCGACTAATATCGTGGTGACCTCACTTCCTTGCATAAGTAAGGGGGAAGGAGACCATTGGCGTGCTATAGCCTTTGCAATGATATACAATGTGGTCGGAAAATTCAAATTTATTGACATTTTCGACTAATATCATGGTGAGCTATCTTTCTTTCATAAATAAGGAGGATGGTTTCAATTGGCGTGCTATATCCATTGCAATACTGTAGAATCTGGCTGGAAAATCCAATTTTATTGACATTTTCGGCTAATATCTCTCTGAGTTAACTTTCTTGCATAAATAAGGATGAAAGATTCTATTGGCGTGCTATAGGCATTGCAAAGCTATAGAATATAACTGGCAAATTCGGTTTTATTGACATTTTCAACTAATATCGTGGTGAGCTAACTTTATAGTATAAATAATGACGAAAGAATCAATTGGAGTGCTATAGCCGACGCAATGCTATAGAATCTGGCTGGAAGGTTCAATTTTGTTGACATTTTCGGCTAATACCGTGGTGAGCTAACTTCCGTGAGTAAGTAAGGAGGAAAGATGGTTTTTGAGTGCTATAGCCATTGCAATGATGTAGAATGTGGCTGGAAAGTACAATTTTGTTGACATTTTCGACTCATATCGTGGTGAGTTAACTTTCTTGCATATATAAGCAGGAAAGGTTCTCTTTGCGTGCTATAGGCATGGCAAAGCTATAGAATCTTCCTGGAGAATTCAATTTTATAGACATTTTCGACTGATACCGTGGTAAGCTAACTTCCTTGCGTAAGCAAGCAGGAAATATCCTCATGGCGTGCTATAGCAATTGCAATGCTGTAGAACCTGTCCAGAAAGTTCAATTTTATTGACACTTTCGACTAATATCGTGGTGAGTTAGCTTCCTTGCATAACTAAGGAGGAACGATTCTATTGGCGTGCTACAGGCATTGCATGCTATAGAATCCCCGTGGAAAATTAAATTTTATTGACATTTTCGACTAATATCGTGATGACCTTACTTCCTTGCATAAGTAAGGGGGAAGGAGACTATTGGTGTGCTATAGCCTTTGCAATGATATAGAATGTGGTCGGAAAATTCAAATTTATTGACATTATTGCCTAATATCATGGTGAGCTATCTTTCTTTCATAAATAAGGAGGAAGGTATCAATTGGCGTGCTATATCCATTGCAATGCTTTAGAATCTGGCTGGAAAATCCAATTTCATTGACATTTTCGACTTATATCGTGGTGAGCCAACTTT
>NW_016909385.1:3699-5765 GCF_001483705.2 Eufriesea mexicana
AGCCGTCGCAATGCTATAGAATCTGGCTGGAAAGTTCAATTCTGTTGACATTTTCGACTAATATCGTGGTGAGCTAACTACCTTGCATAAGTAAGAAGGAAAGATGCTTTTTGAGTGCTATAGCCATTGCAATGGTATATAATGTGGCTGGAAAATACAATTTTGTTGACATTTCCGACTAATATCGTGGTGACCTAACTTCCTTGCATAAGTAAGGGGGAAGGAGACTATTGGCGTGCTATAGCCTTTGCAATGATATACAATGTGGTCGGAAAATTCAAATTTATTGACAGTTTCGACTGATATCATGGTGAGCCATCTTTCTTTCATAAATAAGGAGGACGGTTTCAATTGGCGTGCTATATCCATTGCAATGCTGTAGAATCTGGCTGGAAAATCCAATTTTATTGACATTTTCGGCTAATATCTCCGTGAGTTAACTTTCCTGTATAAATAAGGAGGAAAGGTTCTATTGGCGTGCTATAGGCATTGCAAGGCTATAGAATATTCCTGGAAAATTCAGTTTTATTGACATTTTCGACTAATATCGTGGTGAGCCAACTTTATTGTATAAATACGGAGGAGAGATTCATTTGGCGTGCTATAGCCGTCGCAATGCTATAGAATCTGGCTGGAATGTTCAATTCTGTTGACATTTTCGACTAATATCGTGGTGAGCTAACTACCATGCATAAGTAAGAAGGAAAGATGCTTTTTGAGTGCTATAACCATTGCAATGGTATATAATGTGGCTGGAAAATACAATTTTGTTGACATTTGCGTCTAATACCATGGTGAGCTACCTTCCTTGCATATGTAAGGGGCAATGATACTTTTGGCGTGCTATATCCACTGCAATGCTGTAGAATCCGGCTGGAGATTGCAATTTTATTCACATTTTCGGCTAATGTCGCTGTGAGTTAACTTTCTTGCATAAATAAGCTGGAAAGGATCTATTGGCGTGCTTTAGGCATTGCAAAGCTATAGAATCTTCCTGGAGAATTTAATTTTATAGACATTTTCGACTAATATCGTGGTGAGCAAACTTCCTTGGATTGGTAAGCAGGAAAATCATTTTGGCGTGCTATAGCCATTGCAATTCTGTATAATCTGGCTGGAAACTTCAATTTTGTTGACATTTTCGACTTATAGTGGTGAGCTAACTTTTTTGCGTAATTAAGGATGGTAGATTCTATTGGCGTGCTATAGCCTATTCATTGCTATAGTGTCAGGCTGGGAAATTCAATTTGATTGACATTTACTACTAATATCGAGGCAAGCTAACTTTCTTGCTTAAGTAAGGAGAAAAGATTCGGTTGGCGTGCTATAGGCATTGCAATGCTACAGAATCTTGCAGGAAAATTCCATTTTACTGACATTTTGACTGATATCGTGGTGAGCCAACTTTATTGTGTAAATACGGAGGAGAGATTCATTTGGCGTGCTATAGCCGTCGAAATGCTATAGAATCTGGCTGGAAAGTGCAATTCTGTGGACATTTTCGACTAATATCGTGGTGAGCTAACTTCCTTGCGTAAGGAAGCAGGAAAGATCCTCATGGCGTGCAATAGCAATTGCAATGCTGTAGAACCTGTCCAGAAAGTTCAATTTTATTGACACTTTCAACTAATATCGTGGTGAGCTAACTTCCTTGCGTAAGGAAGCAGGAAAGATCCTCATGGCGTGCAATAGCAATTGCAATGCTGTAGAACCTGTCCAGAAAGTTCAATTTTATTGACACTTTCAACTAATATCGTGGTGAGCTAACTTCCTTGCGTAAGGAAGCAGGAAAGATCCTCATGGCGTGCAATAGCAATTGCAATGCTGTAGAACCTGTCCAGAAAGTTCAATTTTATTGACACTTTCAACTAATATCGTGGTGAGTTAGCTTCGTTGCATAACTAAGGCGGAACGTTTCTACTGGCGTGCTATAGGCATTGCATGCTTTAGAATCCTCATGGAAAATAAAATTTTATTGACATTTTCGACTAATATCGTGGTGACCTAACTTCCTTGCATAAGTAAGGGGGAAGGAGACTATTGGCGTGCTATAGCCTTTGCAATGA
>NW_016909385.1:7851-10504 GCF_001483705.2 Eufriesea mexicana
CTAATGTCGCTGTGAGTTAACTTTCTTGCATAAATAAGCTGGAAAGGATCTATTGGAGTGCTATAGGCATTGCAAAGCTATAGAATCTTCCTGGAGAATTTAATTTTATAGACATTTTCGACTAATATCGTGGTGAGCAAACTTCCTTGGATTGGTAAGCAGGAAAATCATTTTGGCGTGCTATAGCCATTGCAATTCTGTATAATCTGGCTGGAAACTTCAATTTTGTTGACATTTTCGACTTATAGTGGTGAGCTAACTTTTTTGCGTAATTAAGGATGGTAGATTCTATTGGCGTGCTATAGCCTATTCATTGCTATAGTGTCAGGCTGGGAAATTCAATTTGATTGACATTTACTACTAATATCGAGGCAAGCTAACTTTCTTGCTTAAATAAGGAGAAAAGATTCGGTTGGCGTGCTATATTCATTGCAATGCTACAGAATCTTGCAGGAAAATTCCATTTTACTGACATTTTTACTGATATCGTGGTGAGCCAACTTTATTGCGTAAATACGAAGGAGAGATTCATTTGGCGTGCTATAGCCGTCGCAATGCTATAGAATCTGGCTGGAAAGATCAATTCTGTGGACATTTTCGACTAATATCGTGGTGAGCTAACTACCTTGCATAAGTAAGGAGGAAAGATGCTTTTTGAGTGCAATAGCCATTGCAATGATATAGAATGTGGCTAAAAAATACTATTTTGTTGACATTTTCGGCTAATATCGTGGTGAGCTTACTTCCTTGCTTATGCAAGGAGGAAAGATGCTTTTTGCGTGCTATAGCCATTGCAATGATATAGATTGTGGCTGGAAAATACAATTTTGTTGACATTTTCGACTAATGTCGTGGTAAGCTAACTTCCTTGCGTAAGGAAGCAGGAAAGATCCTCATAGCGTGCAATAGCAATTGCAATGCTGTAGAACCTGTCCAGAAAGTTCAATTTCATTGACACTTTCAACTAATATCGGGGTGAGTTAGCTTCGTTGCATAACTAAGGCGGAACGTTTCTACTGGCGTCCTATAGGCATTGCATGCTTTAGAATCCTCATGGAAAATTAAATTTTATTGACATTTTCGACTAATATCGTGGTGACCTAACTTCCTTGCATAAGTAAGGGGGAAGGAGACTATTGGCGTGCTATAGCCTTTACAATGACATACAATGTGGTCGGAAAATTCAAATTTATTGACATTTTCGGCTAATATCATGGTGAGCTATCTTTCTTTCATAAATAAGGAGGAAAGATTCTATTGGCGTGCTATAGGCATTGCAAAGCTATAGAGTATAACTGGAAAATTCAGTTTTATTGACATTTTCAACTAATATCGTGGTGAGCCAGCTTTATTGTTTAAATAAGGTCGAAAGAATCAATTGGAGTGCGATAGCCGTCGCAATGCTGTAGAATCTGGCTGGAAAGTTCAATTTTGTTGACATTTTCGACTCATATCGAGGTGAGCTATCTTCCTTGCGTAAGTACGGTGGAAATGTGCTTTTTGATTGCTGTAGCCTTTGCAATGATATTGATTGTGGCTGGAAAATACAATTTTGTTGACATTTCCGTCTAATACCATGGTGAGCTACCTTCCTTGCATAGGTAAGGGGCAATGATACTTTTGGCGTGCTATATCCACTGCAATGCTGTTGAATCCGGCTGGAAAATGCAATTTTATTCACATTTTCGGCTAATATCGCTGTGAGTTATCTTTCTTGCATAAATAAGCAGGAAATGTTCTATTGGCGGGCTATAGGCATTGCAAAGCTATAGAATCTTCCTGGAGAATTTAATTTTATAGACATTTTCGACTGATATCGTGGTGAGCTTACTTCCTTGCATTGGTAAGCAGGAAAGATCATTTTGGCGTGCTATAGCCATTGCAATTCTGTAGAATCTGGCTGGAAACTTCAATTTTGTTGACATTTTCGACTTATAGTGGTGAGCTAACTTTTTTGCGTAATTAAGGATGGTAGATTCTATTGGCGTGCTATAGCCCATTCATTGCTATAGTGTCAGGCTGGGAAATTCAATTTTACTGACATTTACTACTAATATCGAGGTAAGCTAACTTTCTTGCTTAAATAAGGAGAAAAGATTCGGTTGGCGTGCTATAGGCATTGCAATGCTACAGAATCTTGCAGGAAAATTCTATTTTACTGACATTTTTACTGATATCGTGGTGAGCTAACTTCCTTGCATTGGTAAGGAAGAAAGATTCTTTTGGCGTGCAATAGCCTTCGCAATGCTATAGAATCAAGCTGGAAAGTTCAATTAAATTGACGCTTTTGACTAATATCGTGGGGAGCTGTCTTTTTTGAGTAATTAGGTATGGTAGATTCTATTGGCGTGCTGTAGCCATTGCATTGCTATAGTGTCAGGCTGGAAAATTCTATTTTATTGACATTCACGACTAGTATCGTGGTAAGCTAACTTTCTTGCTAAAATAAGGAGAAAAGATTCGGTTGGCGTGCTATAGGCATTGCAATGCTATAGAATCAGGCTGGAAAGTTCAATTTTGTTGACATTTTCGACTAATACCGTGGTGAGCTAACTTCCTTCCGTAAGTAAGGAGGAAAGATGGTTTTAGGGTGCTACAGCCATTGCAATGATGTAGAATGTGGCTGGAAAGTACAATTTTGTTGTCATTTTCG
>NW_016909386.1:0-13816 GCF_001483705.2 Eufriesea mexicana
GTTGCCAACTGTAAATGACACTAGGCCTGACGGTACTGTGTACAGATTACTCAAGAGTTGCTTCGGAATTAACATTATCTGTGAACAAAACGATCCAACGCCTACATTACGGCGATGATGGCAGTGCTCAGTACTGCTATGTCAATTGTTAATGCCTGACGACATAATGGATCTGTAATTTGTCATTCAAGAATTGCTACATAACCTACATCATCATTTAACATATTAACCTTATGGCTGCAGCGCTCTGCTGGTGGAGGTATCAAGTACCGCTATGTTAATTGCAAATACCTCTAACCATAAACGTACAACACATTGATTTTATAAGACCGGCATTGGAATTCAAATCACCAACCGACAAAGTAGTCCAGCGAATGCAGTACTATAATGATGGCTGTACTCAGTACTGTGTTGTCAATTGTTCATACCTCGAAGGATAATCGATCTGTCTACCCTCATTGCAGAAATGGTGTAGAATATGTATAATCAGTGAACGGATTAATAGAACGGTAACAAGGCTCCGTTGGTAGATATACTATTCACCGTACCCAACCAATAATATATATGTGTATGTATGTGCACGTGCGTATGTATGTATGTATGTATGTATGTATGTACGTATGTACGTATGTGCGTATGTGCGTATGAACGTATGTACGTATGTACGTATTTATGTATGTATCTATGTATATATGTATGTATGTATGTATGTACCTATGTATGTACCTATCTATGTATCTATATATGTATGTGTGTATGTATGTACCTACGTATGTATCTATGTATGTATGTATGTAGGTATGTATGTATGTATGTACGTATGTATGTATGTATGCATATATGTATGCATGTATGTATGCGTATATACACATATATATATACAACCAGCCGTATGATGCGTTGATTATTCCAGAATGGTTGTGGAATTTATATCGACAATGAACAAATCATTTTAACTGCTACAGTACCGTGACAATTGCTGCACTCAGTACTGCGTTGTCAATTGCTATTACCTCGATGGATAATTGATCGGTGTTTTACATTCTATAAGTGCTGTAGAGTATGAATCATCAGTGAAAAAGCTGATACAACACCTTCAGACATTTGGTAGTATACGTAATACGAACCGTACCGTCAATTGTTAATATCTCAAGCCATAACAGTACCACACATTGATTATTCAACAATTGTTTTGGAATTTTCATCATCACTGAACAAAATTGACCAACGGTTAATGTATGGTGATGATGGCAGTACTCAGTAGTGTGCATTCAATTGTTTATATCTCGAGGTATAATGGATATGTCATTTTTCATTCTAGAACATCTGTTGAACAAATCATTAGTGAACAGATGAATCCAACACGTACATTGTCCTCTTGGTGTTTGTACTATGTACTGTACTCTCAATTATAGATATCTGTAACCATATCGGTCTTTTGCATTGTCTGTTCCAGAATTACTTTAAATTTTACATCATCAGTTAGCTAATAATTCCAACGCCTACGCTACAGCAGTGATGGCTGTACACAGTCCTGCTATGTCAATTGTTATTTTCTTGCGGTATGATTGGTCTGCAATTGGTAATTATATAATTGATATAGAATCTCAACTATCACTGAGCAGAATGGTCCATCGGCTACATTATCCTTTCGGTGGATTTACTGAGAACCGTATGTCAGTTGTAAACTTCCCTAGCCATAACCGTTCTACACATTGGTTATTCTAGGTTGGCTGTGGTATTTAAGTCACAAAGACCAAATTATTGCAATGGCTGCTTTACTATGATAATGGCTGCATTCAGTGCTGTGTTGCCAATTGTTAATGTCTCGAGGGATGACGAATCTCTCGTTTGTCACTCTAGAATTCCAATAAGACCATAATCATCAGTGAACAGATGAATCCAAAGGCTACAGAATGTTAATGTCTCGAGGGATGACGAATCTCTCGCTTGTCACTCTAGAATTCCAATAAGACCATAATCATCAGTGAACAGATGAATCCAAAGGCTACAGTGCACTGCTGGTGGTTGTGCCAAGTACCGTAATGTGAGTTGTAAATGTCTCTAGCCTAATCCGTTCTTCACATTGATTATCTAAGCATGGCTATGGAATTTATATCATCACTGAACAAATTAACACAACGGCCAAGGTAATGTGATGACGGCTGATCTCAGTACTGGGTTGTCATTTTTTAATGTTTCAAGCGATAAAGGATATGCCTTTTGTCATTCTAGTACTGCTGTATTGTCTAAATCTTCATTGAACAGGTCAATCCAACATTTACAGTGCTCCGTTGATTGATGTACTAAGTACAGTACTGTCAATTTTAAATTCCTGCAGCCACAACCGTGCTATACATTGATTATTATAGAATCGCATTTAAACACAAATTATCAATGATCTAATAAGTCTAACTGCTAAAGTATTGTGGCTATGGCAGTACTCAGGACTGTTTCACCATTTGTTAATGCTTCGAGACATAATGTGTCAGTACTGTGTCATTTCAGAACTGCAATTGTATTCGTGTCATCGGTGAACATCTTCATCCAGGGACTATAATGCCCTGTTGGTGGATGTACTAACTGCCGCACTGGGAGCTGTGAATATCTCTATCCATATCTGATATATTCATTGGATACTCCGGAACTACATTGGTATTAAATCATCACTGACTAGATTAATCCAACGACTACATTGCTCTATTGGCGGACTCACCGGCTACCGTATTAGTAATTGTAAATATCTCTAGCCATAAGTGATGAATGCATAGATTGTACTTGAAATACCGTGGAGCTTAATTGTTCAATGAACAAATTTACACAAAGGCTAGAGTACTGTGATGATGGCTGTATTTAGGGCTGTGCTGCAAGTTGTTAATGTCTCGAGCGGTAATGGTCATCCCTCTTGCAATTCTAGAATTACTATAGAACATAAATCATCATTGAACAGATCAGACCAATGGCTACAGTGCTCTGTTGAAGATTGTACTAAGGACCGTACAGTCAACTGTAAATGCCCTTTGCTATAAGCGTACATTGATTGATTCTTATCGAGTTGAAGTTAAAATTATATTATCAGTAACGAAATTAGTCCAACGGCGAATGTACTGTGAGTATGGCTGACCCAGTGCTCTTTCGGCAGTAGTTATTTACTCGAGCGAAAATGGAATCGCCTTCCATCATCTTAGAATTGGTATAGAATCTAAGTTATGATTGAACAGATAAACACAATGGCCAGCGTGTGGTCTTAATGAGTGCCCTAAGAATTGTACTGTCAGTTGCTAATACCTCTCGACCTAGCCGTACCAAACACTGACTACCCTAGACTTCTTTTGCAATTTGAATCACCTGTGAACTGATTAATCCAACGACTACATTGCTCCATTGGTGAACGTACTAGCTACCGTACTGTAAATAGCAAAAATCTCCTGCCATAACTGCTGCGTGCATTGGATACTCTAGAGCAACTATGTAATTTATGACATTAATGAACATATCAATCCAACCGATACAGTGCTCTGTTGATGGATGTTCTAAGAACCATACTCTCAGTTGTAAATATCTGTAACCATAAACGTACTATACATTTACTAACCTAGACTTGCTTTGGACATTGAATCATCCCTGAAGATAATAATCCGTCGGCTACAGTGCCCAAATGGTGGAAGGATCAACTAGGGTACAGGGTTCATTAAACACCACTACGCTTATATGACGAATACGTTGGATGTTCGAGAAGTACTGTGGAATTTAAGGTATCAGTGATCAAACTAATCCATGTCTACAGTATTGTGATGATGACTGTACTTAGAAATGTCTCGTCAGTTGCTACTATTTCGATCTGTAACGTTCCAGTCCTTGGAAATTCTGGAATCACTATAGGATATAAATAACCATTAAACTGAATAATCCTACGGCTACATAGAACGCTACATTGGCTTTACTAGGTACCGTACCGTCAATTGTAAATATCTCAAGGCATAAGAGTGCCGCACATTTATTGTTCAAGGACTACTGTGGAATTTAAGTCATCAGTGAAGAAATTTATCCAGCGTCTACAGTGCTGTCATGATTGTTGTCCTTAGTACCGTGTTGTCAGTTGTTAATGTGTCGTGCATTAACGGATCTGTGTACTGTCATTTTAGAATTGCTATAGAATCTACATCATCGTAGAACAAGTTATTCAACGGCTCCTGTTCCCTGCAGACGGACGTACTGGGAACGGTACTGTCAATTGAAAATATCACAAGTGGTAACCGTCCCATGCATTGATTATTCGAGACTTGCCTTAGGATCTACATCACCAGTGAATAAATCAATCCAACGTCTACTTTAAAACTAAAATGGCTGTACTCGGTGCTGTTTCGATACTTGTTGATGTCTGTACTGGTAATGAGTCAGTCCTTTGTCATTCTGGAGTTGCAATAGTATATATATCATTAGTGAACTTGTTAATCCATTAGCCGCAGTGATCCATTAATGGTTGCACCAAATACCGAGCTGGGAATTGGAAGCATCTTCATACATAACCGCACAATGCATAGACTACACTAGTCTTGCTTTTGAATTTACATCACCAGTGAACAAATTATTCCGGCGGCTGCAGTACTGTGATGATAGCCGTTCTCAGTACTGTTTGGTCACCTGTTGGTGCCTCGGGCGATAATGAGTGTGTTCTCTATCATTCTAGAATTGCCGTGGTGTCTAAATCGTTATAGAACAGATCAATCCGACGGCTACGGTTCACTTTTGATGGAGGTACTAGCATCAGTACCCTCTACTCTAGATAACTCTAGCCGTAACCTTGTTATTCATTTATTTCTTCAGACATTCTTTTGGAACCTACATCATCAGTGAACAAATTAGTCCAAAGTCCACTATACCTTATTGGTGGACGTAACGGATAACTTGCTGGGAATTGTAAATAACGTTCGCCATATTTGATGCTTGCGTACATTGTCAACACGTACCGTTGAATTTAAATAATCAGTGATCACATTAGTCCTAGGGCTGCAGTACTGTGCTGATGGCTACACTCAGTACTGTTCCGTCACATGTTAATAACTAGAGCGACTGTTGGTCTGTCTTATGCTATTCCTGAATTGCAATAGAATTTAAATCATCACTCAACAGATTAGTCCTACGGCTACAGTGTCCTAGTAGTCGATGTACTAAGAACCGTACAGACATTTTAAAATACCTCTAACCATAACTGATTCATAGATTGATTATTCTAGATATACTTTGATATTTACGTCATCAGCGGGTAAAATAATGCAACGGCAAGGGTAATGTGATAACGGCTATCCTTAGTACTGTGTTGTCCGTTGTGAACATCTCGAACTATAATGGCTAAGTTTCTTGTCAATCTAGTATTGCTATAGTATATGCATCATCACAGAACAACTTCGTGAAACGGTTACAGTGATATATTGCAGGGTGTACCAGGAAGCGTAGAGCCTATTTTAAATATGTCTAGCCATAGCAGTAATATACATTCATAATTCTAGAATTGCTGTTGAACACACTTTATACGCGTAGAAATTAGTCCAACGTCTAAGGTACTGTGATGATCGTTGCTCTCAATACTGTTCCGTCAGTTGTTAATGCCTCGAGCTATAATGCGCCATTCCGTTGTCGTTCTAGAATTGCAATGGTACCTAAATAATCGTTGTCGGATTAATCCAACTACCACAGTGCTCTATTGGAGGATGCAACAACCACCGTACCGGGAATTGCAAATACCTCTAACCATAACCGATGAATACAATAATATTCTAGAAATGCTGCGGCATCTAATCATCATGGAACGGGTCAATCCTACGCCTACAGTGCTATAGTTTTGGATGTACTGAGAAACGTACTGTCAATTGCAAACATCTCTAACGATATACGTACTATACATGGTTCATTCTAGACTTGACGTTAAACTTAAGTTATCAGTGAATATGTTATTCCGACTGCCAAAGTCCGGTGATCATGGGCGTACTCAGTACTGTATCGTTATTTGTTAATGCCTCGAGCTATTGTAGGCCTGTCCTTTTTCATTCTAAACCTGCAATAATATTTAAACCATTACTGAGTGTCTTAATACTACGGCAGCCTTGCTGTACTTGTGGGTGTGCTAACTACTGTACTGGGATTAGAAAATGTCTCTAGCCATAACTGATGTATGCATTGATTATTCTAGAACAGCTGTGGAATTTAAGTCATATGTAAATGGGTTGACAGAACGGCTGCAATACCGCCACAGCGGCTGCGCACATTGCTTTTGTATCAGTTAGTATTATCTCGGACTATAGCGTGTCTGCCACTGCCACACGTGTATTGCGATAGAAAATAAATCATCACTGAAAAGATTAATCCAACTGCTGCAGGACTCTATTGGCGTATGTTCTGAGAACCGATTTGTCAGATTCAAAATTTTCAAGCCATAACCGTACTATCAATTTATTATTCTAGAATTGCTGTTAAACATGGATTGTAAGAGAACAAATTAGCCCAATCCATGAAGTGCTGTGCTTACTGCCGTACTCACCGCTGTATCGTCAACTATTAATACCTCGAACGACAATAATAGAGTCCATTGACATTCAAGAATTGCAATAGGGTACAAATCATCACTGTTCGGGTTAATTCAACGTCGAGAGTGCGCTATTGATGGATGTACCGACTACCTTGCTGGGGTAGTAAATATCTCCAGCCATAACCGTAACAAACATTGATTACTATAGACTTGCTTTGGAATATACATCGCCAGTAAACAAGTAATACCGACTACATTGATTACTATAGACTTGCTTTCGAATATACATCGCCAGTAAACAAGTTAGTCCAACGGATAGAGTACTGTGATGATACCTGTACTCAGTACATCATACACATCATAACATATACATCACTGTATACATCAGTTATGCCTAGACATATTAACAATTCCCAGTACGGTAGTTCTGACATCCTACAGTGGAGTTAAGTAGCCGTTGGATTAAGCAATTCAGTGGTGATCTAAATCCCCTTGCAATACTGGAATGACAAAGAACTGGCGCATTATCCCTCGAGATATTGACAGCTTACGAAACTATAATGAGTACAGTCGTCGTCACAGTATTTTAGCCGTTTTACTAGTTTCCTCACTTATATCCGGATTTTAACAGCAACTCTAGAATAATAATTCCCTGGAACGGTTAAGACTAGAGATATTTACAGCTGACATTACTGGACATATGTCATTCATTAACGGACTTTGACCTGTTATATGGTGGTGCTCATCCTGCAACAATTCTAGAATGACAAGAGACAGATCCGTTATAGATCTTGACGTTAAGAATTTGCATAACAGTACCGAGTACAGCTATCGTCACAGTTCTGCATCCGCTGGATTGATCTGCTCAGTAATGACTTACATTCCACGGATCCACCAGAATAATCATTGTACTTCTCGGATATCGATAGAGATATTTACAATTCGCTGTGCAGTAGTTGGTGTATAGACCAACAGAGCACTCCAGACGTTGAGTTAATCTGTTCAGTGGAGATTTGAATTAGGCAGTATTTCTAGAATGATTAATGTTTGCATCAGCTGTGGTTAATGGCATTTACTATTCCCGGCACAGTAGTTGGTACATTCACCATTATAGCGCTCTAGCTATTGGATTAACCTGTTCAGTAGTGATTTGTATACAATTGCAATTCCAGAATGACAAATATCTGACCCACTATCACTCCTGACAGTAGCAATTGACGAAAGAGTACTGTGTATAGACATCATCACATTACTGCAGCCGTCGGATAAACTTGTTCAATGATTACTTAAATTTCGCGGTAGTCTGTAATAACAATTTTATACGTCATTAATGGCTAGTGACGTTTACATCTGCCAGACCGGTAGTTGGCACGTCCACCAAGATGTCACTGTAGCCGTACCCTTGATATGCTAATGATGCCTTACATTCCACAGTATGTCTAGAACAATCAGTGTATACGGAAGTTAAGGCTAGTGATACCAAAGGTACCCGGCGTATTAGTTGGTGCATCCACCAACTGAGCACTGTAGCTGTTGGATAATCATTTTCACTGACGGTATAAATTCCAATGCAACTCTGGGGTAATCCTTGTATTGAACGGCTATGGCTAGAGATATTTCCAAACGACGGTACGGTTTTCAGTACATTCGTCGACAGAGCACTGTAGCCGTTGGATCGATCTGTTCAATAATGATTTACATTCCACTGCAATTCTAGAATGACAACCGACTGTCCCATTATCGCTCGAGGCATTAACAACTGACGAAACTGCTGAGTGCAGGCATCATCACAGTTCTATTGCCGACGATTTACTTTTATCCCTGGTGATGCAAATTCCAAACCAAGTCCGGAGTAATCATTGTATGGTACGGTCATGTATGGAGATATTTACAATTCCCAGTGCGGTGGTTGGTACATTTATTAAACAGAGCACTGTAGCCGTTGGATTATCCAGTTCAATGGTGATTTAAATTCTATAGCAATTCCAGAATGACAAAGGACAGTTCCGTTACAGTTCGAGATATTGACAATTGACATAACAGTGTTAAGTACAGCGTTCATAACGGTACTGTATTTGATCACTGATGACATTTCCGCAGTAGTTCGAGAGCAACCAATGTATACATCAGAGGTGGCTAGAGGCTTCTACAGTACCCAGTACGGTAGTTGCTACGTCAACCGGCAGAGCTATATAGCCGTTGGATTATCCATTTCAATGATGACATAGATTCTGTAGCAGTTCTAGAAGGACGAGGGAGGGAGCCGTTATAGCTCGATGTATTAAAAATAGACGTGTGGAATTGTTTATACATATCACAACAGTAATGTAGCCACACTATTAATCTTTTCACTGCCAATTCAAGTTCAACAAAAATTCTAGAGTAGTTTAGGTATAGGTCAGCAATGCCTTGAGATATATACTATTGGTAGTACGATGTTTAGTACTTCAACTAACGGAGTTCAGTAGCCGTTGGATAAATCAATTTACTGAAGATCCATTCCGTATAGCAATTCCAGGATGATCAACGGATAGATCACATATCCTTATTGATACTGACAAATGGCTATACAGTACGGAGTGTAGCAACCTACACAATATCATAGCCATTCTGTTAATATTTTCACTGATGATCAAAGTTGTTCAGCAATTTTCGAATGTTCAGTGGGTAAGGTAACTGCCTCTGGAGACACTGACACATGCCATAGCTGTAATGAGCACCGTTATCATTATGCTTCTGTAGTCATTTGATTGATTTGCTCCCTGATGATAAAGATTCTGCGGCATATCTGGAAGTATCAATGTGTAGAAACGTTATGGCTCTAGATACGTACAGTTGGCGTTACTGTGCTTAGTACATCCAACAAGAGGGCGCTCTAGCAATTGGATTAATCTGCTCAGACCTGAATTAAGCGGTATAGCATTTCGAGAGTAACCAACGGACACATCAACTGTCGCTGGAGCTATTGACATATGTCAAAGGAGTATTTAGTACAACCATCATTATAGTCCTGCAGCCATTTGCTCAATTTGATCGTAGACGACATATATTCCTCAGCTGCTCCAGAAAAGTAATGTACAGATTAGCTATGGCTAGACATAATTGCAACTGTCAGTACGAAACTTGGTACATCGACATATTTAGCACTATTACGGTTAGATTAATCTGTTCATTGACGACTTGAATTCTATAGCGACTCTAGAATGATCAATGTACAGATCAATCATCGGTAGTGGTATCGACAAATAGCAAAAGAGTACTGAGGGTACCTATCAAACGTGCAATGTAACCGATAGATTAATCAGTTAATTGATCATATAATTGCTATGGCGATTATAGAATAATCAATGTAGGGATATGTTGTGTCTAAGCATAATTACAATTGAGTGTACGGTACTTGGTATATCCAACAAGGGACCACTGTAGCCGTTGGACTATGCGGCTCACTGGTGACGTGAACCCTATAGTTACTATAGAATGATCAATGTATAGAACAAATATGGGTAGTGGTATTGATAAATGGCAAAACAATACCGAGTGTAGCCATCTCCACAATATTATAGCCATTGCCTTAATCTGGTCGATGATCGTGTAAGTCCTTCAGCAATTATAGAATGATCAATGGATGCAGCAATTGTCGCTGGAGATATTGGCATGTGTACTGAGTACAGCCATCATCAGTGCTCTGGAGACGTATGAATAATCAGATCTCTGGCGATTCAAGTGCTACAGCAAATCAAGTGTTTCCAAAAGAAGATCCATCAATCCACGAGATATTAACCATTGACAACACAGTACTGAGTGTAGCCATTATCACGTGACTGCAGCAGTTGTACTACTATGTTCACTGGCGATGTAAATGCCGAAGCCATTCCAGCATAATCAGCGTATAGTACGGCTATGGCTAGAGATTTCTAAAGTTGATGGTACTGTACGTAGTTCATACACCTACAGAGCACTGTATCTGTTGTATTAAGCTATGCAGTGATGACTTAGGAGACATTGAAATTTGGTGAAAAGAACTGGGTACTGCCATCATCACTGAACTTTTTCCATTGGACGAATTTGTTCAATGTTAATATAAAATTAACATCAATTCTAGTACAACCAGTATAAGGTACCGTCATGTCGGGAGATATTTACAATTGACAGTATGGCACTTAGAACGGTCATCAACGGAGCACAGTAGCTGTTATACTAATACGTTCCCAGAGCATTTACTTTCCACGGCAGTAGTGGGATAACCATTGTGTGTGTTAGTTGTGGCCGCGAATATTAACAATGGACATGACGGTACTAAGGATATCCACCAAAGAAGCACTGTTCCCGGTAGATAAACATGATCAATGTTGATTTAGATTCTGTAGTAATTCTATATTGACAATATCCAGATCCATTATCTCACCAGGCATAGCAATTAACCTGGCAGTACTGAGTACCACCATCGTCACATTACTGCAGCTGTTGGACTAATTTATTCAACTAAGACTGAAATTGCACAGTAGCTCTCGTAAACAAAACGTATGCATCAGCTATTGCTAGAGACATTAACAATTCCCAGGGCGTTAGTTTGTATATTCTCCAATGGAGCGCCCTAGCCAACGGATAAACCTGTTCAGAGACAACATACACTATATTGCAATTCTAGATTGACGAATGTATGACCCGTTATCGCTGACGACACTAACAACTGGCAAAATGGTACAGAGTACGGCAATCATCACAGTACCTTAGCCGTTGGTACAATTCGTTCTCACATAGCTTAAGCTTAACGCCAATTCTAGAATAAACAATGCATCGTACTGTTATGGCTGCAGACGTTTGCAATTGACAGAACTGTACTTGTTACATCTATCAGCATAGCACTGTACCCATTGAACGGGCATGATGAATGATGATGTAGATTCAATAGCAATTCTAGAATGATAAACCCTACAATGACAGAGGACTGACCCATTAAGGCTCGAGATATTTACAACTGGAATTAGAGTACTGAGTACAGTCACCATCGCAGTATAGTAACCATTGAATTAGTATCAACAATGACGACTTAAATACCACAGCAGTTCTGGTATAACCTATGTATACATCAGTTATAGTTAGGGAAGTTTAAAGTACCCAGTACGGTGGTTTATGCTTTCACCAATTGTTCACTCTCGCGGTTGGATGTATTTGTACACTGATGATGCAAATTCCAAGGCAAGTCTGGAGTGATCGATCTATACGGTGGTTATGTGTAGAAGTATTTCCATTTGACAGTACAGCATTGAACACATCCATTAAACAGGACACTGTAGCCGTTGGAATATCCAGTTCATTGAAGATTTGGATTCTAAAGCATTTCTAGAATGACAAATTGCTGATTCGTTATATGTCGATATATTAACAATTGACAAAGCAGTACTGGGTGTTGCAATCAGCACAGTGCTGCAGCTGTTGGAACAATCCGTTCGGTGATGATATAGTGTCAGCAGTATTTCTAGAATAATCAGAGTATATATCAGTAATGGCTAGGTGTATTTACAACTCGCAGTAGGCTAGTTGCCACATCCACCAATAGAGCAAAGTAGCCGCTGTATTAATCAGTTCAGCGATGATTTAGTTACCATTTCAATTCTGGAATAAAAATAGGGAGACCCATCAGCGCTCAAGGCATTAACAATTGACGAAGGAGTACTGACATCAGCCGTAATCACAGTACTTCAGCGTTTGCACTAATTTGTTCACTGATAACTTAAGATTAACTCTAATTCTGGAATAATTAATGTTGAGAACACTTACGGCTAAGCATATTTACAATTGGCAGTACGGTACTCTGTACATCCACCAAAATATCTCTCCAGCAGTTTAATTAAAACGTTCAATAACGATTTATATTCTACAGCAATTCTAGAATGAAGAAAGCTAGATCAATTATAGCTAGAGATATTGTCAATTGGCATAGCTGTTCTAATTACTGCCACCATCACATTACTGCTGCCGTATATTCAATATCTTCACTGATAGATTAAATTCTCCATCATTTCCAGAACAGTCAATGTATAGAACAGCTGTGGCTAGAGGTACTTGCATTTGACATAACGGTAAGTAACACATCTACCAACAGAGGCTGATGCATCATACCCCGAGAAATTGACAATTTACAACACATTATTGAGTACAGCTGTCATCACAGTAGTGTAGCCGCTGAAATACTTTGTTCATTCATGACGCAAATTCAAGGACAGCTCTAGAATATACCATGCATATCATGCATACTAAGGCTATGACTAGATATATTTACGATTGACAATACGCTACTAAGTACGTCCACCATAGGAGCACCCTTCTCGACGGATAAATCAGACCAACGATTGTATCGATACTGTAGGAACCCTATAATGGCAAAATACAGATCCATTACCTCACTATGACTTAAAAACTTACATAGCAGGACTGAGTACAGCCATCGTCACATTATCGCAGCCGTTGGATTAACTGCTCCACTGATGAATTAAATTCTACACCAATCCTAGATTGATCAATGTATAGTGCAGCTATGTCTCAAGATATTCAAATTGATATCACAGTACTGAGTAACGCCGGCATCGCTGTACATCAGCTATGGATTTCTTTGTCCACTCACGGTTTAAGTTCTAAAGCAATTCTAGTTTGAAAGCTCACAGATCCATTATCCCTAGGTAGGTTATGGATTGAAGACACAGTACCGAGCACAGCCATGATCACAGTACTGTAGCACTTGGATTAATTTGTTCACTGACGATGTACGTTCCAAAGCAGGTCTAGAGCCATAAATGTATGGAATCCTTGCGGCTAGAGAAATTTATATTTCCAAGTACGGTAGTTGGTACATCCATCAACACTGTACTGTAGCCTTTGGATTTACCTTTTCAATGATGTCTTGGATTCTATAGCCTTTCTATAATTACAAAAGGCATATCCGTTATAGCTCTAGACATGAATAATTTACATGAGGGCACTGAGTACAGCCATTATCACGTTACTGCTGCCGTTTCATTAATCTGTTCACTGACGATTTACGTTCCACAGTAGTTGCAGTATAATCAATGAAAACCTAGGTTGTGGCTTGAGTCGTTTACAATTTCCAACGCGGTATTTGGTGTATCCACTAACTGAATACTGTAGCCGCTGGATTAGTATGTTCAGCGATGATTTAAGTACAATTCTACAGGGATGATATAGGTTCCACAGTAGTTTTAGAATAGACAGTCTATACACCAGTTACAGCTAGAGGTATTAACAGTGCCCAGTACGTTAGTTGGTATATTC
>NW_016909387.1:0-443 GCF_001483705.2 Eufriesea mexicana
GGTGAATAGGTCGCCTAACGCTTTCAACCAAAGGCAGGTATAGCCATCTACTTGCCAGAGAATGTGTCTATTCAAACTCTATAAGCTGTCATAGCTTGGTGATTAGATCTCCTGACGCCTTCAATCCAATGGCAAGTACAGCCATCTACTTGCCAGAGAATATGTCTATTCAAAATCTATAACCTGTTAAATCATGGTGAATAGATCGCCGAACGCCATCAATCCAATGGCAAATACAGCCATCTACTTGCCAGAGAATAGGTCTATTCAAAAATATTACCTGTCATAGCTTGGTGAATAGATCGCCTAACGCCTTCAATCCTATGGCAAGTACAGCCATCTTCTTGCCAGAGAAGAGGCCTATTGTAAATCTGTAGTCCGTTATAGCTTGGTGAATAGTTCGCCTAACTCCTTCCATGCAATAGCAAGTACAGCCATCTAGT
>NW_016909388.1:0-1161 GCF_001483705.2 Eufriesea mexicana
TAGGATAGCATTCAGTTATGAGCTATGCACTGCTCTACGGTGGATTTCTGCGCTCTACATTGACCACCCGTCCCCGGCCCGACACTCGGGAGGCCAGCAGTGGTCGCCGCGGCACGTCAGGTTGCGTTCGAGTACCTTGGTTTGGGCTAGGTTACGCTTCGTTAGGTTTGGGTAACGTGGTCTTTCGTGTTATAAACTGTTATTATGTGGAATTCAGCACTCTTCTGTGCTCTACTGTAATCTGCTCGTATCTGGGGAACCCAGCAATAGTGGCCGCTGCACTTAAATTTGAGATATGTTACGCTTTGTTAGTTTAAGGTTCGTTAGGTTAGGAAGCGATGGCTTGCACTTTCGTGCTGTTCACGGCTACTCGCTGGATTTCTGCGCTATACTGCGCTCTAATTCGTTGTGCTTGGCACTGGGGAGGCCAGCAATACAGGTCTTTGCCCGAAAGGGTTGGTTATTCTACGTTTTGTTTGGTTAGACCAGGTCAGGTTAGGCTAAGGTATCTTCGACTTCCGTGCTGTACACCACTATGCGGTCGATATATATGCACTGCATTGCTCTACTAGCGTCTGCTGGTCTCTGTGTACGCCAGCAATGGCGGCCATGGCTCGTTTGTTTGTGTTACGTTACGTTATGTTTGGCTGCGATATCTTTCACATTTGTGCTATACACTGCTATTCGATCGATATCCGTACACTGCGATGCTCTACTACCATCTGCATGTCTCTGGGGAGGCCAGCAATAGTGGTCGCGGCACGCTTGGATGAGGTAGGTTACGTTTGGCTATGCTAGCGTAGGGTACGTTTAGACACGATAGCTTTGACTTTTGTGCTATACACTGCTATACTGTGGACCTCTGCGCTCTACTGTGCTCTAGTATATTCCGGCTGGCCCTGTGCAGGCCAGAAGTAGCGGTCTCGGCACGTCGGGGTCAGATAATTTACGATTGGGTATGTTACGTTTATATATGTTAGGGCAGCATTGCTTTGACTTTTGTGCTTCACAATGCTATTCAGTGGATTGCTGCGTTCTGCATTGCTCTACTGACCTCTGCTTGGCTCTGAAGACGTCGGTAATAGTGGTCACGGCACGCTTGTCTGAATTATGGTACGTTTGGTTAGGTTGGGGTGGGTTAAGCTTGGTTCGGATAGACTT
>NW_016909388.1:2045-4507 GCF_001483705.2 Eufriesea mexicana
GGCCACGGCACGTTAGGTTTAGTTAAGCTACGTTCGGTTGTTACGTATGGATATGTTATGATATGGTAGCTTCGACTATTGTGTTATGCACCGCGATTCGATTGATTTCTGTGCTCATCTCCCGTCTAATATGTTCTACTTAGCGCTGCTGAGGCCAGCAATAGAGGTCTCGGCACGTTAGGCTTAGTTAGGTTAGGTTTGGCTAGGCTAGGAGAGGTTATGTTTGGTCGGGACAGCTGTGACTTTGGTGCTATGCGCTGCTATTCGTTCGATATCTGTGCTCTGCATTGCTCTACTCGACACTGGTTGTCTGCGGAGAGGCCAGGAATAGTGGTCGTGGCAAGTTTGGTTGGGTTTGGATTCTTTTGGCCTTACTGTGTAGGTTAAGTTTGGTCAGGATGGCTTTGAGTCTTGTGCTATACACTGCTATACGGTAGACTTCTGCGCTCTACTGTGCTCTAGTATATTCTGCTTGGCTATGGGGAAGCCAGCCGTAGTGCTTTCGGAAAGTTAGGCTGAGTTCGTTGCGTTTGGTTATGTCACGTTTGTTGAGGTAAGGATAGGGTAGCTTAGACCATTATGCTGTACGCTGCTCCTCGGTGGACTTCTGAAGTGTACATGGCTCTAATATATTCTGCTCAACTCTCGGGATGCCAGCAATAGTGGTCGCGGGACGTCAGGTTGAGCCTTTATACGTTCGGTTAGGAGAGGTTCGGTCGTGTTTGCTTGGGATAGCTTTGACTTTTGTGCTCTATGCTGCTGTACTATCGGTCCCAGCGTCCCACATTGTTCTGCTATACTCTGCTTGAATCATTTCGGGCCAGTAATAGTGGTAGCGGCAACACAGGGTGGGTTCTGTTACGTTGGGTTATGTAATGTTTGGTCAGGTTAGGAGGGGATAGCTTCGACTTTTGTGCTACGCACAGATATTCCGTGGATTTCTGCGCTGTACTTTGCTCTAATATGCTCAGCTTGTCTCTGGGACGCAAGCAATGGTGGTCTCGGCACGTTAGACTGTGTTAGGCTACGTTTGGATTAGTATTGTTAGTTTGGATTAGGTCTGGGTAGCTTTGTCTTTCGTGTTGCACACTGTTATTCGGTGGAATTCTACGCTCTACTGTAATCTACTATACTATGCTCGATTCTGGGAGGCCGGCAATGGTGGTCGCGGCACGTTATTTTGAGTTATGTTACGTTCGGTTATGTCATGACTTGTAAGGGTAGGAAAGTACGGCTTCAACTTTTGTTCTGTACTCTATCATTCGGTGGATTCCTGTACTCTACATTGCACAAATGCACACTGCTCGACACCGGCGAGATCAGCAATAGCGACCTCGGCACGCTAGGTTGTGTTGGGTTACGCTTCGCTTGACTAGATTAGTCTACGTTTGACTAGAGTAGCTTTGACTTCTGTGCTATACACTGCTAATCGGTAGATATCTGCACTCTGCATTGTTCTGATGGCATTTGCTTGTATCTGGTGAGGCCAGCAATAGCGTTCGTGGCACGTGTGTTTTGGTTAGGTTACGTTAGGTTAGGTTAGGTTAGGTTAAGTTTGGTTATGATTGCTTTGACTTTTGTGCTATGCGCTGATATTCGGTGGATTTCTGCGATCCACTGTGCTATAGTATATTCGGCTTGGCTCTGGGAGGCAAGTATTATTGGCCTCGGCACGCTGAGTTCAGTTAAGCAACGTTCGATTGTGTCACGTTTGATTATGTTAGGATAGAGTAGCTTCGACCATTGTGCTATTCACTGCGGTCCTATGGATTTCTGCGATCTACTCTCCTCTAATGTGTCCTGCTAGGCTCTAGGGAGGGCAGCAGTAGTGGTCTCGGCACGCTGGGCTGAGATATGTTGCGCTAGGTTTTGCTACGTTTTGTTAGGTTAGGATATGGTAGCTCAGACCGTTGTGCTGTACACTGATCATCGGTGGATTTCTGCGCTCTAGGTTGCTCTACCATACTCTGCTCGACACTCGGGAGGCCAGAAGAAGTTGCCGTGGCACGTTATGTTAAGTTCGCTATGTCAAGTTAGGATACGATAGCTATGGTCATGTTTGGGTATCTTTGACTTTTTTGCTGCACACAGCGGTTCTATGGATTTCTGCCCTATACACTCCTCTAATATGTTCTACTAGGCTCTGGGGTTGGCCAGCAATAGTGGTGGCGGCACGTTAGGTAGAGTTTGGTTACGTTCGGCTAGGTCACGTTTGCATGGGTTATGTGTGGATACCTTTGACCGTTCTGTTATACGCTGCCATTATATAGACATCTCCGCTCCACCTTCCTCTAATACGTGCGGCTTGGCGACGCGCAGGCCGGCAATAGTGGTTTAGGCACGTTAAGTTGTGTTAAGTTATATTTGGTTGCGTTACGTTTGGCTAGGTTAGGATAGGGTAACTTTGACATTTACGCTGTGCGCTGCAATTCGCTGGATTTCTGCGCTCTTCGTTGCTCTAC
>NW_016909388.1:5328-10841 GCF_001483705.2 Eufriesea mexicana
TTTGTTAGGCTACGTTAGGTATCGTTACGGTTGTTCAGGATAGGAGAGGATAGCTTCGACTTTTGTGCTACACACTGCTGTACGTTGAATTTCTGCGCTCTACTGTGATCTAGTATGTTCCGCTTGCCTCAGGGGCAGCCAGTAATAGTGGTCCCGGCACGACAGCTTGTGATATGTTACATTTGGTTAGGTTATATTGTCTCTGGTTAGGTTTGGATAGCATCGACTTATCTGCTGTACACTGCGTCTGTACGGATTTCTGCGCTCTACTCTGCTTTATTATGATCTGCTTGGCTCTGTGGAGACCAGCAATACTAGTCGCGTCACGTTAGGTGGTGTTACGTTACGTTTGGATACGATACCTTTGGCTAGGGTAGGATATGATATCTTTGATTTCTGTGCTATACACTGCTGCACGCTTAATTCCTACGCTCTACAGTGTTCTGGTATGTTCTGCTTGGTTCTGGGGAGTTCAGAAATGGTGGTGTCGGCACGCAAGTTTGAGTTATGTTACGCTTGGCCGTGTTATGCCTGCTTAGGTTAAGCCAGGACTGCTTCGACTTTTCAGCTGTACAGTCCGATTCCACGGTCTTCTGCTCTCTGCTCTCCTCTATTGTGCTCTGCTTGGCTCTACGAAGGCCGGCAATACTGGTTGCAGTTCGTTACGTTGGGTTAGATTTCG
The DNA here is from genome assembly GCF_001483705.2 of Eufriesea mexicana. Lineage (NCBI taxonomy): Eukaryota > Metazoa > Arthropoda > Insecta > Hymenoptera > Apidae > Eufriesea > Eufriesea mexicana. The sequence goes on from NW_016909388.1 coordinate 6,011, forward strand.
TTTGGTTGGGTCAGGTGTGTTAGGTTAGGTTAGCTTCAATATATGTGCTCAACACTGATATTCTATGGTCTTCTGTGCTCTACTGTACAGTATCATATTCTTCGTGTTTTCGGCGAAGCCAGCAACTGTGCTCGCGGCATATTAGGTTTTGTTATTCTATGTTTGGTTATGTTATGTTTGGTTAGGTTTGGTCAGGATAGCTTTGAGTTATGTGCTGTACACTGCCATTCGGTGGGTTCCTCCACTCTGCCGTGCTCTAGTATATTCTGCTTGGCTGTGGGGATGCTAGCAGTATTGGTCTTGGCACGTTGGACTGTGTCATGATCCGTTCAGTTATGTTACGATTGGTTAGATTAGGACAGGGTAGCGATGACTTTTGTGGAATACACTAAAATTCTGTGGATATCTGCGCTCTATATTGCTCTACTCTATTCGCTCTACTCTCGGGAGGCCAGCAGCATTGTTCGTAGCTCGTCAGCATGAGTAGATTACATTTGGCTGGGTTAGGTTACGTTATGTTATGTTAGGATAGGTTTGATTTTTGTGCTACACACTGCTATCATATGGACCTCTGCGCTCATCTATGTGCTATCATACTCTGCCTGTCTATGTGGACTCCAGGGACAGCGGTCTCGGCTCGTTAAGTTTAGTTAGTCTACGTTTGACTAGGTTATGTTGTGTCACGTTAGGTTACGCGATATCCGACTATTGTGCTGTACGCTGCTATATAGTGCCGTTCTGCGCTCTACTGTGCCCTAGTGTGTTCTGCTTGGCTCAGGGGTTGCAGCAGTGGCGCTCACGGCACGTTAGGTTCAGGTAGGTTGCGATTGATTACATTTCGCCTGGATCGGTTAGGAAGGGGTAGCATTGACTTTTGTGCTATATACTGCTATCCGTTGGATTTCTTCGCCCTGCATTGCTCTTGCATACTCTGATTAACTGTTTGGAGGCAAGCAATAGTGGTCGTGGCACGAAAGTTTGTGTAACGTTACGTTTGGTCAGGTTCGGTTATGTCAGGGCAGTGGAGGATGGCTTTGACTTTTCTGCTATACACTGCCATTCTGTGGATTTCTGCGCCCTGCTGTTCTCTAGTATATTCCACATGGCTCTGAGGAATCCAGCGATAGTGGTCTCGGCACGTTATGTTACGTTAGGTTGCGTTTGTTTGTATAAAGTTTGGACAGGTTAAGATACGATAGCTGTGACTTTTGTGCATGAAATGTTATTCGTCGTATCTCTGCGCTCAGCATTGTTCTACTATGCTCTGCTCGGCACTGCGGAGGCCAGTAATAGTGGTCCCGTCACCTTAGTTTTATTTTGGCTACGGTTGGTTATGTTACGTTTGGTTATGGTGGTATAGGATAGCATTGACTTTTGAGCTATATGCTGCTATTCCGTGAACTTCTGCGCTATTCTGTGATCTAATATGCCCTTCATGGCTCTGGGGGCGCCAGCAATTGTAGTTTCGGCGGGTTTGTCTCAGTTCGGCTACATTTGGGGAGGTTATGTTTCTTTGTGTTTGGTTTGGATAGCCTTGCCTTTCTTGGTATAGGCCGTTGTTCCGTGGATTCCTGGGCTCCGCTGTGCTCTATTATACGCTGCTCGACCCAGTGGAGGCCAGCAATAGCGGTCGCTGCAGGTTATGTTTTGTTAGGTTACGTTTGGATATGCTACGGTTGTCTAGGTTAGGAGAGGGTAGCTTTGTCTTTTGTGCTGTACACTGCTATTCGTTGGATTTCGGCGTTCCTTCGTGATTTCATACGTTCAGCCTGACCCTGGCAAAGACAGCTATGGTGGTCTTCGCACGTTACGCTCTGTTAAGCAACGTTTGGTTTTATCAGCTTAGGTCAAGTTAGCTTAGAATACCTTTGAATTTTGTGCTATACACTGAAATGCCGCAGATGTCTGTGATCTACTATGCCGTAGTATAGTCTGCTTTGCTGTCGGGATGTCAGCAATAGCTGCGTAGGGCTGTTAGGTGGAGTTAGGCTACGTATGGTTACGCTACGTCTGGCTAGGATAGGCCAGGGCAGCATTGACTTTTGCGCTATACACTGCTCTTCTGTGGATTTCTGCGATCAAGTGAGCTCTGGAATGTTCTGCTCGGACATGGGGGCGCAGAAACAGTGGTCTCGACACGTTATTTTGGGTTGGGCCACGATTGGTTAGGTTAGATTAGGTCAGGTAATGTTTGGGTATCTGACTTTTTTCGCTATACACAGCAATTGTGGTGATTTCTGCGCACTGCTCCAGTATATTCTGCATGGCTCTGAGGATGTCAGCAACAGTGGTGCCGCGGTACGTTAGGTTGAGCTGGGTTACGCTTGGTTAGGTTAGGTTATTTAATGTCAGGTTAGTATAGGATACCTTATCTTTTGTGCTATACACTGCTATTCGGTGGATTTCTGCGTCCTAATGTGCTGTAATATGCTCTGCTTGTCTCTGCGGTGCCAGTAATAGTGGTCTTGGCATATTTGGTTGACTTGGGTTACGTTTCGTTATGTTAGGTTGGGAAGGTTCAGTCAGGATTTCTTCGTCTTTTGTACTATACCATGCTATCCGGTGGATTTCTGCGCCCTACAATGCTCTACAATACTCGGGGCGAATCTGGGGAGGCGTGGAATAGTGGTCGTGGCACGTGAGGCTGTGTTAAGTTACGTTTGGTTGGGTTAGGTTTGGTGTGAGCTATTCGGAGGTCTTCTGCACTCGACTGGCCTCTATCATGTTCTGCTTGGCCCTGGAGAGGACAGCAATAGTCGCGGCACATTATATTGAGTTAGGCTATGTTTAATTGTGTTATGTTATGTTATGTTTCGTTAGGGTGGCTTCGGCGTTTGAGCTGAACACCATTATACGGCTGGTTACTGTGATCTACTGTGCTCTACTGCATTCTGCTTTGCTCCGGGGAGGCCAGGAGCCGCGGTCGCGGCACGAGATGCTGGATTATGCTGCGTTTGGTTTGGTTGGACTAGGTCAGGTTAGGCTACGACATCTACGGCATTTATACGATTCACTGCAGTGCCGTGGATCTCTGCGCTCTACTGTGCTAGGGCACTAGGGAATAGGGTTCATTCTGCTAGTCTTTGAGGAGGCCAGCAATAGTGGTCTCGTCATGTTAGGTTAAGATTTGCTACGATCGGCTGTGTTACGTTTGGCTAGGTTGGAATTGGCTACTACGAATTTCGTGCTATTCACTGCCGTTCAGTGGATTTCAGGGCCCTAATGTGCCCTAATATGCTCTACTCGGCTCTGCGAAGGCCATAAATGTAGGTCTCGTCACGTCATGTTTATTGACACGACGTTTGGATGGGCTGGGTAATGTCAGGTTAGGTAAGGATATGATTGACTTTTGTGCTACACACGGCAATGGTGTGGATTTCTGCGCTCTGCAGTGCTCTACTATATCCTGCATAGTTCTGGGTATGCTAGCAATAGCTGCTCCGCACGTTAGGATGGGTAATGCTACGTTTGTGTATGCCACGTCTGGTAAGATTTGGACAGTCTAACTTAGACTTTTGCGTCATACGCCGCTAGTCGGTGGACTTCTGCGCTCTACCGTATGCTATATGTTCTGCTTTGCTCTGTGGCGTCCAGTAATTGTAGTTACGGTACGTTAGGTTGTGTTAGGTTACGTTTAGTTGGATTAGGATATGTTAAGCTCGGACAGGTTAACTCAGATTTTCGTGCGATGCACTGCTATTCGGAGTACTCCTGCGCTGTACTGAGCTCTACTATGTTATGCTTAGCCCTGGGAATTCCACCAAAATTGGTCTCGGCACGATAGGTTGTGTTAGGTTGCGCTAGGTTAGTTTAGGTAGGGTTAAGTTCGGTAAGGATAACTTCGACTTGCGCGCCATATACTGTTCTTCTGTCGACTTCTGCTCTCGACTGCGCTCTACCATATTCTGCTTGGCCCTGGATAAGCCACCGACAGTGGCTGCAGCATGGTAGGTTGAGGAATGCTACGTATGGTCAGGTAAGATTAGCTTGCGTTAGGTCAGGATATCTTCGACTTTGTGCTATACACTGCTGTTCGTTGGATTTGTGCGCTTCGCATTTCTCTATTATGCACTGCTCGACCCTGTGTGGCGAGCAATAGTGGTCGTGGCAAGTTAAGTTGAGGTATGTTACGATTGGTTCGTCACGGTTAGGCTACATTTGGTTAGGGTAGCTCCGACTTTCGTGCTATACACTATTGTACGGTGGACTGCTGTAACATTCTGTGTTCTAGTACATTCTGTTTGGCTCTGGCGGGGCCAGCAGCGGCGATCGCGGCGCTTTGTATTGAGCTAAGCTACGTTTTGTTACGTTAGGTTATGTCAGGTCAGGCTACGCTATCTACGGCTCTCGTGCTGTTCACTGCAATGCGGTGGATTTCTGCGCACTACTGTGCTCTAGTTGATCCAGCTTGTATTTGTGTGGTCCGGCAATAGTTGTCTTGCCATGTTAGGTTGCATTATGTTGCGTTCGGATATGTTACGTTTGGCTTGGTTGGGATAGGCTACCCTTGCTTTTGCACTATTCTCTGCGATTCCGTGGATTTCTTCGCCTTAGTGTGCTCTAATATGCTCAATGTGTGTGTAAATTAGAGTGTGCTCTAATATGCTCTGCTTGGGCAGGGGTGACCAGTAATAATGGACTGGGCACGTTAGGTTCAGTCAGGCCGCGTTTCGTTACTTTAGGATAGAATGGTTTGGTTGCGGTGTCTATGGCTTCTGTGCTATATATTGCAATGCAGTGGATTTCTACGGTCGGCTGAGCTGCAGTGTACTCTGCTTGGCGCTTTGTAGGCCAGCAATAATAGTCTCTGCCGGATAGCTTGAGATATACT
>NW_016909388.1:11308-37995 GCF_001483705.2 Eufriesea mexicana
ACATTCACTGCTATTCGGTGGATTTCCGCCCTCTACTGCTCTCTACTACATTCTGCTTGGCTCTGCGGAGGCCAGTAGCAGTGGTCGCCGAACGTTTCGTTGGGCTGCGATACGTTTTCTTAGGTTACGTTAGTCCAGGTTAGGTTTGGGTACCTTTGTCTTTTGTGCTCTACACTGCTGTTCGGGTGATATCTGCGCTCTACTGTGACCTAGTATGCTCCTCTTTGCTCCGTGGAGGGCTGAAACTGTGGGCGCGGCGCGTTATGCTCTGTTAGGTTACGCTTGGTTGGGCTGTGTTTGTATGGGCCAGGGTATGTTGTCTATGACTTTCGTGCTGTACACTGGAATGCGTTGGATTTCTGCGCTCTACTGAGCTCTATTGCGTTCTGCTTGGCTCTGGGAATGCCAGTGATAGTGGCCACGACACCTTAGGTTTAGATAGGCTACATATGGTTAGGTTACGTTAGCATTGGTTAGGTACGGATATCATCCACTTTTCTGCTCTACGCGGCCATTCTATGGATTTCTGCGCTCTACTCTCCTCTACTATGCTCTGCTTGGATCTGCGGAGGCCAGAAATACTGGTCGCGACACGTTAGGTTGAGCTAGATTACGTTTAGTTGTGTCAGGATTTTCGGGGTTAGGTTAGGATTGTTCTGACTTTTGTGCTCGAACCTGCTATTCTATAGACTTCTGGGCTCTAGTGTGCTCCATCATATTCGGCTTGTCTCTGGGGACGCCTGCAATAGTGGTTGCAGTACGTTAGATTATGTTATCTTACGTTTGGTAAGGTTAGGGTAGGATAACTTTGACTATTTCCATATACACTGCTATTAGTTCAATTTCTGCGCTCTACATTGCTCTGCTATACTCTGCCCGACTCTGGGGTGGCCAGCAATGGTGGCCGTGATTCGGTAGGTTTTATTAGGTTACGTTTGGTTAGGCTAGGTTGGATTAGGTTTGGCGATGGCGGCTTTGACCCTTGCGCTATTCGCAGCTATCCGTAGGCCTTGCGCGCTCTACTGTGCTCTAGTTGGTTCTGATTGTCACTGGGGTGGCCAGAAATAGAGGTCATGCTTCGTTAAGTTTTGTTAGTCCACGATTTGTTAGGTTAGGTTATGTCGGACTAGATTATGATATATGAGATATTTGTGCTATACGCTGCTATTTGGTGTCTCCCTGCGCTCTACTGTGCTCTAGTAGATCCTGCATGGTCCTGAGAATTCCATCAATAGTGGTCTCGGCACGTTCGGTTGATATATGCTACGTTTGACTAGGTTTGGTTATGTCCGGTTAGTTTAGAATATCTTCGACTTTTGTGCTTTACACTCAAGTGCGGCTGATCTTTGCGCTCTACTGTGCTCTAGTGTATTCTGCTTTGCACTGGGGAGATCAGCAATAGTGGTCTAGGCACACTGGGCTGAATTATGTTACGTTCGGTTAGGTTAGGCTGGTGTAGATGTAACTTTTATGCTGTATACTTCTATTCGGTGAATTTCTGAGCTCTAATGTGAACTAATGCTCCCTGATTTGCTCTGGGAGTTCCAGAAATAGTCGCCGCCGCGCGTTAGGTTGAGATACGTTACCTGTGGTAAGGTAACATTTGGTTGGTTTGGGTTATGATATATTTGACTTTCGCGCTATGCATTGCCATTGTGTGGATATCAGCTCCCTATTCTCCTGTAATATGCCCTGCTTGGCGCTGGGCAGTCCGGCAGAAGTGCCCTCGACACGTTACGTAGGGTTATGTTACGTTTGGTTAGGATAGGATTGGTTATGTTAGGATAGGGTTACTTTGAATTTTGCGCCGTGCACTCGTATTCGGTGCATTCTTGCGCTCTTCATTGCTGAAATATACTCTTCTCGACCCTGGGGAGAACAGCAATAGCACTACTGGCACGATAGGTTTTGATAGGTAACGTTTGGCTGGGTTAGGTTAAGTTACGTTTGGTTAGAGTGGCTCCGCCTTTTGCGCTATACACTGCTATTCGTCGGATGCCTGCGCTCTACTTTGCTCTAATATGTTCTGCTTGGCACGGGCATAGCCAGCAATAGAGGTCTCGGTACGTTAGGCTAGACTAGGTTGCGTTTGGTTATATTGCGTTTCGGCAGTATAGGATGGGATAGCTTTGACTTTTGTGGTACAGACCGCTATTCGTTGAGTTTCTACGCTCTACGTTGCTCTACAATAATCTACTCGCCTCTTGGGGGGCCAGTAAGATTCGTCTTGGCCCGTCAAGCTGTTTTAGGCTACGTTTGTCTACGTTAAGTTAGTTTGGTTTAGGTGTGGATGTATTTGACTCTCGCGGTATAAACTGTTATTCGGCGGACTCCTACGCGCTGCTGTGCTCTAGTATATTCTGCATGGCTTTGGCTTGTCCAGAAGTATTGTTCTAGGCACGCTTGCCAGTGTTATAATGCGTTTGGTTATGTTACGTTTAGTCTGCTTAGGATAGGATAGCTTAGACTTTTGTGCTATACTGGTGTTCGGCGGAATTCCGCGCTCCACTGCGCTCTACGTTCTGCTTGGCTCCAGGCAGGCCAGCAATAGGCTCGGTAGTTTTAGATATTCTGCGTTAGTTTGGGTTAGGCTTTGTCAGTTTAGGTTAGGATATCTTCTACTTTTCTGCTTTGCATTTCCATGCGGCGGATTTCTGCGCTCTACCGTGCACTAGTATATCCTACTTGGCATTGGGCTGGTCATCAATAGCGTTCGCGGCACGTAATGTTGGGTTTGACTACGTTAGGTTAGTACACGTTATGCCAGTTTCGGATAGGGTATCCCCGACTTTTGCACTGTACACTTCCATTCGGTGGATGCCAGCGCTCTACATTGCTCAACTATACTTCGCTCGACTCTGGGGTTGCAAGCAATAGAGGTCGTGGCACGTTAGGTTGTGTTAGGTTATGTTTGGTTGGGTTAGGTTAGGCTAAGTTTGGTCATGTCGCTTTTGACTTTCTTGCTGTACACTGCTTTTCGGTGGATTCTCGTGGTCTGCTGTGTTCTACTGCATTCTGCTTGGCTCTATGGAGGCCAGGAGCATTGGTCGCCGGACGTTACGCTGAGACATGTTACGTTGCGTTAGGATAGGCCAGGACAGGTTCGGTTGGGATGTCCACTGCTTTTGTGCTTTACATTACATTGCGGTGGATATCTGGGCTCTGCTGCGCTGTTGTATATTCTGCATGGCGCTGGGGAAGCCAGCAATGGTGGTCTTGGCACGTTAGATCGAGTCAGGCTACGTTTTCAGGATAGTGCAGTCTTTTGTGCTGTTCGCTGCTACACGCGGACATCTTCGCTCTACTGTGGTAAAATATTTTCTGCTTTGCTCTGGCGAGACCAGAGATAGTGTTCTCGGCACGTTAGTCTGTGTTATGTTACGTTTGGTTAGGTTAGGTTATGCCAAATTCGGTCAGGTCTTCTTTGACTTTCGCGATAAACACTGATAATCGTAGGACTTCTGCGCTCGAATGTGCCATACTGTTTTCTGCATGGCCCTGGGCAGGCCAGCAATTGTGATCGCGGCACGTTGTGTTGAGATAGGCTACGTTCGGATAGCTCATATTGGGCTAAATTTGTTTAGTATGGCTTCGACTTTCGTGCTGTACCATATTATCCGGTGTGTTCCTGTGTTCAACAGCGCTCTACCGTATTCGGCGTGGCTCTGGGCGGTCCGGCAGCAGTAGCCGCGGCGCGCACTTTCGAGTTACGCTAGATTTGGTTTGTTTATGTTAGGTCAGGCTATGTTAGGATATCATCGACCTATGCGTTATTCCCTGCATTGCGGGGGATTTCTGCGACCTACTGTTATCTAATATTCCCTCCTTTTACTGTGGGAACTGTGGGAACTATTGCCATATGCATGGCTCTGGTGATGCCAGCAGTGAAGTTCTCGGCACGTTAGGTAGATTTGCGCTACGTTCGGTTAGGTTAAGCTCGGCCGGGTTATCTTTGACATTCGTGCCATACACTGCTACACGCCGGATTCCAGTGCTCGATTGTGCTCTATTACATTCAGCTTGGCTCTGTTGAAGCCAGATAGTGGTGTCGGCACGTTAGGTTGAGCTATGCCACGATAGATTATGTTGAGTTGGATAAGGTCAGAATAGGATAGTTCAAACTTCTGTGCTATACACAGCTACACTCCGACTCCTGCGTTCTGCTACATTCTAATATTCTCTGCGTGGCTCTGTGGAGGCCAGCAATAGTGGTATCGACGCGTTAGGTTCAGTTGGGTTACGCTTGCATATGACAATCTTGGTTATGTTAGGGCAGAATAGTTGAGACCATTGAGCCATTCACTGCTATTCGGTGGATTTCTACACTCTACTGTACACTAATATGTTCTGCTCGACTATGGGGTGGCCAGCAATAATGGTCGCGGTGCGCTAGGTTAAGTTATATTACGTTTGCTTATATTAAGGTCATATATATTGTTGTTGTCTGTTGTACTATACGACGCTATTCGGTGGCTTTCTGCGGTCTAGTGTGCTCTAGTATGTTATCCTTGGCTCTGGGGGCGCAATAATAATGGTAACGCTCGTTTTGTTGATTCGGGCTCCGATTGGTTATGCTAGATTATGTCAGGTAAGCTTTGTAGATATTTGACTTTTGTGCCGTACACTGCTATTCGGTGCATTTCCGCGCTCTACATTACTCTACTATACCCCGCTCTACTCTGGGGAGACGGGCAATGGTGGTAGTGGCACGTAGCTTGAGTTAGGTTGCGTTTTGTTTGGTTAAGTTAGGGTAAGACTTGTTAAAATGGAAATAACTTTCGCGCTATACAATACTCTCCAGTTGACTCCTGTGATCTACTGTGCTCTACAATATTCTGCTATGGGGAGTCCAGCAGGAGTGAACGCGGCACGCTGTTTTGAGTTATGCTAAGTATGGTTAGGCTAGGATAGGTCACGTTAGGACAGGGTACCTTACGCCTACGTGCTATTCACTGCAATGCGGCGGATTTCTGCGCACTACTGTGCTCTAGTACACTCTGCTGCTCTCTGTGGGGTCCAGCAATAGTGTTCTCGTCATGATAGGCTACTTTTGGGTATGTTATGTTCGGCAATGCTAGGATAGGCTAATTCTACTCTTGTGCTTTACACTGCTGTTCCGTGAATTTCTGCGATCTACTGCGCTCTGCTAAGGTCTGCTTGGATCTGGGGATGACCGGAGCGGTGACCGCTGAGCGCCACTTTGAGTTATGCTACGTTCGGTGAAGTTAGGTTATAGAAGGTTTGGTCAGGATATCAACGTCTTTTCTGCTGCTCACTGCAATGCGGCGGATTTCTGCTCTCTTCTGTGCTCCAGTACATTCTGCTTGCCCCTATGGGGGCCGGCAAAAGATGTCTCCTCATGTTAGGCTGAGTTAGGTTACGTCTGATTACGTTACGTTTATCTAGGTCAAAGTATGCTACCCTGACTTTGTTCTATACACTGCTATTCGGTGGATTTCTGCCTTCTAATGTGCTCTAATATGCTCTACATGGCTATGAGGTGGCCAGTAGTAGTGGTCTTGGCATGTTGGTTTGAGTTACGTTACGTCTGATTACGCTGGGTTGGGAATTTTCGGTTAGGATTTCTTTGCCTTTTGCGGTATACACAGCGATTCGGTGGATATCGGCACTCTTCTCTGCTCTACAATGATCTGCTCCACTCTCGGGAGGCCAGCATTAGTGGTTTCGGCACGCTAGGTAGGATTAGGTTACGCTTGGCTTGGCTAGGTCAGGTTAGGCTTGGTTAGCATAGGGCATGTTTGGTAGGGACAGCATTGACTTTTGCGCTATACACGGCTAGTCGGTTGATGCCTGCGATCGACATAACTCCACTAGGCTCTTCTTGCCTCTGCGGAGTCCAGCAATAGTGGGCATGGCGTCGCTTGTTGTGACAGGTTACTGGTGGTTCTGATAGTTTAGGTCAAGTTCGGATAGGACGGCTTTGGCATCTGTGTTACGCAATGCTATTCGAAGGATTTCTGCGCTCTACTGTGCTCCAGTATGTTCTGCTTGTCTATGGGGAGGACAACAGTATTGATCCCGTCACGTTAGGCTGAGTTACGTTGCGTTTGATTATGTTACGCTTGGTTAGGTTTGGATATGATGCCTTTGACTCTTATGCTAGACACGGATATTCGGTAGACTTATGCGCTCTACATTGCCCTTATACGTTCTCCTTAGCTCTGGGAGGGGCTGCAAGTGTGGCTTCGGCACGCTGAGATGATTTGGGCTACGTTTGGTTACGTTACGTGTGGTTAGGTTAGTATAGGGTAGCTCAGACTTTTGTGCTATAAACCTCTATTCGGTAGATTTCTTCGCTCTACATACCTCCACTATGCTCTAATCTACTCCCCTGAGGCCATCAATGGCGGTCGTGGCACGGTAGCTTGTGTTAGGTTACGTTTGGTTATGACACGATCGGCTGGGCTAGGAGGAGATAGCTCTTACTTTGGTGCTACAAACTGCCATTCGGCGGATTTCGTCCCTGTACAATGCTCTAGTGAGTTCAGCTTGTTACTGGAATGCCAAGCAATAGTGGTCCCGGCATATACTGAGATATGTTACACTCGGTTGGGTTGTGGTAACTTGAGTTCGGTTTGTTTCGACTTTCGGTGTGTACACTGCTATTCGGTGGATACCTGCGGTCTACTGAGCGCTACCATAGCATGTCCTGCCCTGGAGAGGCCAGCAATAGTGGCCGTGGTGCTTTTCGTTGGGCTAGGTTACGTTCGCTATGTCACGTTTTGATATGTCAGGAGAGGATAGCTTTGACCTTTATGTTGTACCCTGCTGTTCGGTGGATATCTGCGCTCTGCGCTGCCCTACGAGCATCTGCTTGTATCTGGGGCGCCAGAAATAGTGGCCGTGGCACGTTTTTTTGAGTTAGGATACGTATGGTAATATAAGGGTTAGTTAGGTTCGGACAGGATAGCTGGCTTACCAGACGTAACCTAGCTTAACCCGACGTGCCGGGACCACTATTTCTGGCATCCCCAAAGTCGAGGAGAGCATAGTAGAGCAATGCAGAGTGCAGCAATCCACCGAATAGCAGTGTAAAGCACAAAAGCCAAATCTATCTTGTCCTAACTTAAACAAACGTAGCCCAATTAGCTAGGTCAGGTTAGGCTTGGTTAGCATAGGGCATGTTTGGTAGGGACAGCATTGACTTTTGCGCTATACACGGCTAGTCGGTTGATGCCTGCGATCGACATAACTCCACTAGGCTCTTCTTGCCTCTGCGGAGTCCAGCAATAGTGGGCATGGCGTCGCTTGTTGTGACAGGTTACTGGTGGTACTGATAGTTTAGGTCAAGTTCGGATAGGACGGCTTTGGCATCTGTGTTACGCAATGCTATTCGAAGGATTTCTGCGCTCTACTGTGCTCCAGTATGTTCTGCTTGTCTATGGGGAGGACAACAGTATTGATCCCGTCACGTTAGGCTGAGTTACGTTGCGTTTGATTATGTTACGCTTGGTTAGGTTTGGATATGATGCCTTTGACTCTTATGCTAGACACGGATATTCGGTAGACTTATGCGCTCTACATTGCCCTTATACGTTCTCCTTAGCTCTGGGAGGGGCTGCAAGTGTGGCTTCGGCACGCTGAGATGATTTGGGCTACGTTTGGTTACGTTACGTGTGGTTAGGTTAGTATAGGGTAGCTCAGACTTTTGTGCTATAAACCTCTATTCGGTAGATTTCTTCGCTCTACATACCTCCACTATGCTCTAATCTACTCCCCTGAGGCCATCAATGGCGGTCGTGGCACGGTAGCTTGTGTTAGGTTACGTTTGGTTATGACACGATCGGCTGGGCTAGGAGGAGATAGCTCTTACTTTGGTGCTACAAACTGCCATTCGGCGGATTTCGTCCCTGTACAATGCTCTAGTGAGTTCAGCTTGTTACTGGAATGCCAAGCAATAGTGGTCCCGGCACGTTATACTGAGATATGTTACACTCGGTTGGGTTGTGGTAACTTGAGTTCGGTTTGTTTCGACTTTCGGTGTGTACACTGCTATTCGGTGGATACCTGCGGTCTACTGAGCGCTACCATAGCATGTCCTGCCCTGGAGAGGCCAGCAATAGTGGCCGTGGTGCTTTTCGTTGGGCTAGGTTACGTTCGCTATGTCACGTTTTGATATGTCAGGAGAGGATAGCTTTGACCTTTATGTTGTACCCTGCTGTTCGGTGGATATCTGCGCTCTGCGCTGCCCTACGAGCATCTGCTTGTATCTGGGGCGCCAGAAATAGTGGCCGTGGCACGTTTTTTTGAGTTAGGATACGTATGGTAATATAAGGGTTAGTTAGGTTCGGACAGGATAGCTGGCTTACCAGACGTAACCTAGCTTAACCCGACGTGCCGGGACCACTATTTCTGGCATCCCCAAAGTCGAGGAGAGCATAGTAGAGCAATGCAGAGTGCAGCAATCCACCGAATAGCAGTGTAAAGCACAAAAGCCAAATCTATCTTGTCCTAACTTAAACAAACGTAGCCCAACCAGGCGTAACATATCTCAACCTAACGTGCCACGACCACTATCGCTGGCCTCTCCAGGGCCAAGCTGAATGTAGTAGAGCGCTGTCGAGCGCAGAAATCTACCGAATATCGGTTTATAGCACGAAAGTCATAGCTAACCTTACCGAAGGTAACCCAACCTAAACTAATCAAACGTAACCTAACTTAACCCATCGTGCCGAGACTAATATTTCTGGAATTCCCATGGCTTAGCATAATATAGCAGAGCACAGTACAGCGCAGAAATATTCCGAATAGCAGTGCATAGCACGAAGGTCTAAGTTAACCGGATCAAACCTGGCCTAACATAACATATCTAAACACAGTGCAGCACAACATAACGTGACGAGAACAGTATTGCTGGCCACCAAGAGCCTGTCAGAGCACCTTAGAGCACATTAGAGCGCAGAGATCCGCCGAATGTCAGAGAATAGCACAAAAGTCAAAGTGGCATGTAATAACCTAGTAAAACTTCACATGACCAAACGTATCATAACACAACCTAACATGGCGACACCACTAGTGCAGGCCTCCACAGGGAAAAGCAGAATGTAGTAGAGCATATTTGATAACAGAAATACACCGAAAAATAGTGTATAGCACGAAAATCAAAGCTATCCTAACAATACTTAACCAAACCTAACCTAACTAAGCGTAACCTAACTCAACCTAACATGTCGATATCACTATTGCTGGCCTCCCCTTGTCAAAGCAGAACATATTAGAACACAGTAGGGCGCACAAATCCGCGGACAGCTGTGTATAGCACAAAAGCCAGAACTATCATGTCCTAATATATTTAATCATATCATAACCAAACGTAGCATAGCTAAACCAAGCGTACCCCGACCACTGTTTCTGGCCTCCACAGTGTCAAGCAGAGCTTACTAGAGGGCAGGAGGGCGCAGAAGTCCATAGAAATGCAGTGCATATCACAAAAGTCATATGTTCCCAGATCGAACCCTGTATAACGTGACCTAACCAAACCTAGCCTACATTAACATAACGTGCAGAGGCTACTATTACTGGCCTCCTCAAGGCCAAGCTGATTGTAGTAGAGCGCAGTCGATCGTAGAAATTCATCGAAATACAGTGTACAACACGAAAGTCAAAGCTACGTTTATCGAACCTACCACAACCAAATCTAACCAAACGTAACATAACTAAACCCAACGTGCCGAGACCACTATTATTGGCCACCCCAGGGCCAAGCAGAGCATATTAGAACACATTCGAGCGCCGTAATCCACGGAATAGCAGCGTTTAGCACAAACGTCGTAGTAGCCAATCCTAACCTAGCCAAACGTGACACACCCGATCGTACTCTAACAGAACCTGATATTACGACACCACAATTTCCGGCCACGGCAGGGACAAGCAGGATGTACTGGAGCACATTAGAGCACAGAAATCCGCCGCATTGCAGTGAATGGCACAAAAGCCATAGATAACCCAACCCAGCCTGACATAATCTAACCAGACCAAACAGAGCATAACCCAAAATGACGTGCCACGTCCACTGCTCCTGGCCTAGCCAGAGCAAAGCAGATTGTAGTAGAGCTCTTTAGATAAGAGAAATCCGTCGAAAATCTGTGCAAAGCACAAAAGTCAATGCAGCCTATTCTAACCTAGCCAAACGCAACACAGCTAAACGTAGCACAGCTCAACCTGACATGACGAGACCACAATTGCAGGCCTCCAGAGAGAAAACCAGAATGTTCTAGGGCACAGCAGTGCGCAGAAATCAAATGCATATCAATGTATAGCACAAAAGCCAAACATATCCTGACCTAATATGGCAAAACATAACCTATCCAAACGTAGTGTACCAAACATAACGTGACGAGACCAATACTGCTGGCCTTCACACAGCCAAGCAAGATATACTAGAGGCCAGCAGGATGCAGAAATCCGCCGCACTCAATTGTACAGCACAATGGTCAAACACATCCTGACATAATCCTACCTATCCAAACGTACCCAAACGTAGAGTGACCCGACCTATCATGACGAGGCCTTTATTCCTGACCTCCACAGAGACAGGGAGGGTACACAAGAGCACAGTAGTGCGTAGAACTCCACCGCATTGCAGTTAATAACGCACGAGTCGATGATACCCTAACATAACCTGTCCAAACCTAACCAAACCAAACGTAGCACAACACATCACAGCGTGCCGTGAACACTGTTACCGGCTTCGCCGGAGACATGCAGAATATAGTAGAGCACAGTAAATCACACAGATTCGCCGAAAGGCAGTGCAAGGCTCGAAAGTCAAAGTAGCCTGTCCTAACCTAGCCATACGTGACATACCCAAACGTAGCCCAGCTCAAACTAACATGACGATACCACAATTGCTGGCCTCCACGCGGACAAACAGAATGTACTAGAGCTCAGCAGAGCGCAGAAATCCATCGCATTGCAGTATATAACACAAAAGTCATACATATCCTGACATAACCTTGGCTAACCTTACCTATCCAAACGTAGTGTAACTAAACATCACGTGACTAGACCAATATTGATGTCCTCCCGGAGCCAAGCAGAGCATATTAGAGCACACTGGAGCGCAGAAATCCACGGAACAGCAGTGAATAGCGCTAAAGTCAAAGTAGCCTGTGCCAACATAGCCAAACGTAACATATCCAAACACAGAGAAACTCAACCTAACACGACAAGAACACTACTGCAGGCCTTCTCAGGGACAAGCAGAATATACTAGAGCACAACAGAGCTCAGAAATCCACCGCAGGGCAGTGTATAGCACAAAAGTCTCGCATGCTCTGGCTTAACCTGTCCTTATCTACCCAGCCATAATATAGTGTAACAGAATATTACCTGAAAAGTCCGATATTGCTGGCCTCCCATGAGCCAAGCAGAGCATATTACAGCACATGAGAACGCAGGAATCCCCCGAAAAGCTGCGAATATCGCAGAAGCCGAAGCAGCCTATCCTAACGTATCCAAACGTAACGTAACCAAACGTAGTTTATCTCAAGCTAACATGACGAGACCACAATTCTTGGCGTCCACAGAGCCAAGCAGAATGTAGCAGGGCACAGTAGATTACCGAAACCTACGGAATAGCAGTGTAAAGTACGAAAGCCGACGTAGACGATCCTAACCAATCCAACCGTAACATATTCAAACGTAACCAAATTCAATCTTACATGCCGAGGACATATTTCCTCTCCTCCACAGAGACAAGCAGAGTGTTCTAGAGCACATTTGTGTGCAGAAATCCACCGCATTGGAGTGAACAGCACGGAAGTCGAAGATATCCTAACCTAACCTAACCATACGTAGCATACCTGAACATAGCCTGCCGCGGCCACAGCTGCCGGACTCCCCGTGGCAGAATATTATAGAGCACAGTAGATCACAGGAATCAACAGTAGAATAGTGCATAGCGCGAAAGTCAAGGCTATCCTAACCAAACTTAACCCAAACTAATCAAGCCGAACGTAACCTAACTCAAACTAACGTTCCACGACCAACACTGCTCGCCTTCCCAGAGTCGAGCAAAATATTGTAGAGCAACGTGGAGAGCAGAAATCCACCGCATTGCAATGCACAGCACAAAAGAGGAAGATACCCTAACCTAACCGGTACTAACCTAACCAACACAAACGAAGTGTAACACAACGCAACGTGACGAGACAAATATTGATCGCCATCCCAGTGCAAACCAGCACATGTTAGAGGAGACTAGAAGACAGAAATCCACCGAATAGCTGTGTAAGGCGCAAGAGTTAAGGCTATCGTATCCGAA
The DNA here is from genome assembly GCF_001483705.2 of Eufriesea mexicana. Classification (NCBI taxonomy): domain Eukaryota; kingdom Metazoa; phylum Arthropoda; class Insecta; order Hymenoptera; family Apidae; genus Eufriesea; species Eufriesea mexicana. The sequence continues at coordinate 23,595 of NW_016909388.1, forward strand.
ACTAGCCAAACGTAACATAAGAGTACGTAACATATATGAGCCAATCGCGCCGAGACCACTATTGCTGGCCCACCCATAGCCAAGCAGAACATTCTGAGCACAGAAGAGCGCAGAAACCAACTGCATTGCAACGCATAGCACAAATGCGAAAGATACCCTAACCTTACTTGTCCCAACCTAACCTACCCAAGGGTAGTGTAACTCGATCTAGTGACACGAGACCAATATTGCTGGCCTCCCAAGAGGGAACAGGAGCACATTAGAGCACATTATATCGCAGAAATCCACCGGAGAGCAGTGCAAAGCGCAAAAGTCAAAGTAGCCTGTCCTAACATACCCATACGTCACGTATCAGAAGGTAACGCAACTCATCCTAACAGGTCGAGAACGCTATTGCTGTCCTCCACAAAGAAAAATGGAAGGTGCTAGTGCACAGTAGAGCGCAGATATCAACCGTATTGCAGTGGATAGCACAAAAGCCGTAGATATCCTGGCATAACCTGACCTACCTTGAGCAAACCGAACGTAGCATAACACAATATAACGTGCCGCAAACACAGCTCCTTGCCTCACAATGGCTAGCAGAATGTATTAGAGCACAGTTGAAAAGAAAAGTCCACCGAATGCAGTGTACAGCACGAATGTCGCAGCTACCATTCCCAAACTTAACCTAACCTAACCTAACAAAACGTGACCTAACTCATCGTAACGTGCCCGAACCGCTGTTGCTCGAATCCCCAGAGCGGAGCAGTGTATAGTAGAGCAATGTAGAGCTAAGAAATCCACCCAATAGCAGTGTACAGCACAAGAGTCCTGGGTATAGTAATCTAATCTGGCCTATCCGAACGCAACCTATCGTAGCATAACTCAACTTTTCGTGCCGCGAACACCGCTTCTGGCATCCCCAGAGGGAAGCAGAATATAGTAGAGCACAGCAGGTCACATGAATCCACGGAATAGAAGAGTACAGCACGAAAGTCAAAGCTATCCAAGTTAAACTTAGCATAACCGGTCATAACCAAACGTAACTTGACACAAAGTAACGTGCCAAGGTCACTATTGCTCGCCTCCCCTGTGCCGAGCAGAGTATGGTGAGAGCAATGTAGAGCGCAGAAATCCACCGAATGGAAGTGTACAGCACAAACGTCAGAGAAATCCGCACCAAGCCTTCCTAACCTAACCAAACGAACAGAATCATATCTCAAACTAACGTGCCGTAACCAGCATTACTGGCCAACCCAGAGCCAAGCTGGGCAAACTGGTGCAGAGTAGATACCAGAGATCAACCTCACTGCAATGTATAGCACGAAAGTCAAACATATCATGACCTAAGACGTCCTAACCTAACCTATCCAAACCTAGAGTATCACAGCATCATTTGACGAGACCAATATTACTGGCCGTTACAGAGCCAACCAGAACATATTAGAGCACTCCAGAAGGCAGGAATCCGCCGAGTAGCAGTTTATAGCGCAAAAGTCAAGGCCATGGTATACTGACCTAACCAAACGTAGCATAAGCATAGGTGACATATCTGATCCTAACGCGCCGAAACCACTATTCCTGGTATTTGCAGAGCCAATCAAAGCATATTAGAGCATATTAGAGAGCAGAAATCCACCGAATAGCAGTGAAAAGCACGAAAGCCAAAGTAGCATATCCCGGCCTAGCCAAACTTAATATATCCAAACGTAAACTGTCTCATCCTAACATGGCGAGAACACTATTGCTGGCCTCAAGATGGACAAGCAGTGTGTACTAGAGCAAAGTAGTGCGCAGAAACACACCGCATTGCAGTAAAGATCACAATGGCAGCAGATATCCAAACCTAAGCTATCCATACTTAGCATAACTCAACATACCGTGCCGCGACCACTGCTACTGGACTCCCCATAGCAAAGCAGAAAATAGTAGAGCACAGCAGAACACAGGAATCAACTGCAGAGAAGTGAATAGCGCGAAAGTAAGGCCTATCATAACAAAACTTGTCCTAACATAACTTATCCTAACATAAACTGAGCGCAACCTAAATCAAGCTAACGAGCCAGGACCACTAGCCCTCGCCTCCCCAGAGTGGATTGGAGTATAGTAGAGCAATGCACAGCGCGGGAATCCTCAGAATAGCAGGGTAAAGCGCAAAAGGCAACGAAGTCCGAACCAAACCATCCGAGGCTAGCACAACGAAACGTAATATGACTCAAACTGACGTGCCGAAACTAATACTACTGGTAACCCCAGAGCCATGCAGAGCTCATTAGAGCACATTAAATCGCAAATATCCGACGTATAGCAGTGAATACCTCAAACAACAATGTAGCCTATCCTAACCTAGCCAAACAGAACACATCCAAACGTAGCGTATATCAACCTAACATGACGAGACCACTATTGCTCGCATCCACAGATGCAAGCAGAGTGCAGAAGAGCACAATAGTTTGCAGAAATCCGACGCATTGCAGTGTTTAGCACAAAACTCATAGTAGCATTTCCTAACATAGCCAACCGTAACGTACCCGAACTTAACCTATTACAACCTAACTTCGCGAGACCACTATTGCTGGCCTCCACAGTGACATGCAGAATGTACTAGTGTACAGTAGAGCGCAAAAGTCCACCGTATTGCAGTGAATAGCACTAAAGTCGAAGCTATCCTAACCAAACTTAACCTTACCTAACCTAACCAAGCGTACCATAACTCAACCGAACTTGGAGCGACAGCCATTGCCACCCCCACCCCTTTTGTCGAGCAGAGTATAGAAGAGCAATGTGGAGAGCGGAAATCCTCAGAATCGCAGTGTACACCACAAAAGCCAAAGAAATCCCAACCGAACCTTCCCAACCTAGCCTAACGAAACGTAACATAACTCAGCCTAACGTACCACGACCACTATTACTAGGCACCCCAGAGCCATGCAGAACATATTGGAGCACATTAGAACCCAGACATCCACCGAATAGCTGTGAATAACACCAACGTCGGAGTAGCCTATCCTAACCTACCCAAACGTAACACATCCAAAGGCAGCCTGTCTCAGCCTAACATGGCGAGACCATTATTCCTGAACCCCACAGAGGCAAGCAGTGGGCACAAGAACGCAGTAGGTCGCAGAAATCCACCGCGTTGCAGAGAATTGCACATAAGGCGTAGAAATCCTTACATATTCTGTCCTATCCTAACCTAACCAAACGTAGCATTTTCTGACATGACGCTCAGCGACCACTGCTCCTGGCCTCCCCGGAGCCGAGCAGAACGTAATAGAGCGCAGTAGGTCTCAGAAATCCACGGAAGAGCAGTGTAAAGGACAAAAGTCAATGTGGCCTATCCTAAGCAAGCGAAACTGAGCATACCCACACGTAAGCTAAGCCAACCTAACATGACGAGAACACTATTGCGCTCCTCCACAGACAGAAGCAGAGTGTACTAGGGCACTATAGTGTGCACAAATCCAATGCATTGCCGTGTACAGCATAAAAGTCAAAGATATCGCTACCTAACCTGATCTAACGTAACCTAACCAAACGTAACCTAACTCAAGCTAATATGCCAAGACCACTACTACTAGCCACCCCATAGCCATGCAAAGCATTTTAGGGCACATTAGAACGCAGATATCCGCCGAATAGCAGTGTATGGCACAAATGTCCTATATACCCAAACCTCACCCGAACACACCTAAAGCAGTCAACGTAGCCTAACTAAACGTCATGTGCGGAGACCACAGCCGCTGGCCCCCCAGAGCCAAGCAGAACATGCTTGAGTACAATAGAGCGCAGAAACCTACGGAATAGCCGTGTCTAGCACAAGAGTCAAAGCTATCCTGCCCTAACCTAACAAAACGTAGCTTAACCGAACGCAACTTATCTCAACCTGACGTGGACAGACAGTTATTGCCGGCCCCTCCAGAGACAAGCAGCGTACATTAGAGAATAGTAGTGCCCAGAATTCCAACGCATTGCAGTGTATAGAACAACAGCCATAGAAAACCAAACATTACTTGAACAAACCTGGACTAAACAAACGTAGTTTGACTAAACATAACGTGCCGAGACCACCATTGCTGGCATTCTCAGATCCAAGCAGACCGTTCAGGAGGACAGTAGAGCGCAGAATGCCACCGAATAGCAGTGTGCAGCACAAAGTTCAAAACTACCCTATCCTAACTTAGTCATTCGTAGCATAACCAAACGTATCCCAACTAAATGTAACGTGCCGCGACCACTATTGCTGGCTTCCCCAGAGACGAGCAGATTGTTGTAGAGGAGTGTAGTGCTCAGAAATCCATAAAAGCGCAGTGAACAGCAGAAAAGCATAAGCTATCCATATCTATCCCATACCAACCTGCCCTAACCGAACATAGCCTTGCTCATCACAACGTGCCGCGACCACTATTGCTGGCCTCCCCGAGGCCAAGCGGAGCACACTAGTCGTATGGGGTGTAGAAATCCACCGGCAGCTGTGTGTAGCACAAAAGAGGGAGATACCCTATCATAACACAACCAATAGTCACATCACCCAACGTAACAGAACTGAATCTAACGTGCCGCTGCCACTATTTCTGGCTTCCCCAAAGCAGGGCAGAGCATATAAGAGGGGAGTAGAGCACGGAAATCCATAGAATCACAGTGTATAGCTGAAAAGCCGAAGCTAACCGAACCTAACCCTAATTAACGTATCCTAACCAAACGTAGCCCAACTCAACGTAACGTGACACGACCACCATTGTTGAGATCCCAAGGGCCAAGTAGAATATAGCAGAGCATAGTAGAGCGCAGAGACACACCGAATAGCAGTGTACATCACGAAAGTGCAAGTTATCCTTACCGAACTTGACGTAAGCTAACCTAGCCAAACGCAACAGAACTCAACCTATCGTGCTGAGACCACGACTGCTGTCCTCCACAGAGACAAGCTGAATATACTAGAGAAGAGTAGAACCCAGGTATTTAACGCACAGCAGTGCATAGTGCAAAAGTCAAAGATAGCAGAAGCATACCTGAAGCAACCTAAACTATACAAACGTAGCCTAACTCAACGTAACGTACCGAGATCACAATTGCCGTCCTACCCAGGGCCACGCAGAATATAGTAGAGCCCAGTAGAGGGAAGCAGTCCACCGAATAACAGTGCATGGCATGAAAGCCAAAGGTAACCTAACCGAACTAAACGTAACTTAACCTAACCGAACGTAACATTGATCAAACCACCGTGGCGAGACCACCGTTGTTGGCATTCCCACGGCCAAGCAGGAAATGGCCGAGCAAAGTAGAACGCAGGATTCGGCCGAAGAACAGTGTATAGCTCGAATGTGGACGTCATACTTACCGCAAGTAGCCTAACTTATCCTAAACAAACGTAACATGTCTCAATCTAACGTGCCGAGGCCTCTTTCATTGACCTCCCTATAGCAAAGCAGAAAATATTAGAGCACAGTCGAGCGACAAATCCACCGAATAGAAGTGTATACCACAAAAGTCGTATCTATCCTATCATAACTAAACCAACCGTAACATTCTTCAACCTTACTTGACGAGACCTCTATTGCTGCAATCCTCAGAGCCTAGCAGTACATACTAGAGCACAGCAGGGCGCAGAAACACACCGGATGTCAGTGAACAGCACAAAAGTCAAAGCTATCTTATCCTAACGTAACCAAATGTAACGTAAGCATGCGTAACCTGACGCTACCTAGCGTGGCGAGACCACTATTGCTGGCCCCCACAGAGCCAAGCAGAACATACTAGAGCATGGTAGAGCGCGGAAGTCCACCGAAAAGCAGTGTACCGCACAAAAGCCAAAGATGTCCTATCCTAACATAACCAGGCTTCACACAACCAAACGTAACATAACTCAACCCAACGTGCCCAGACAACTGCTGCTGGCCTCCTCAGGACCAAGCAGAATATAGTAGAGCACAGAAGAGCGCAGAAGTCCACCGAATAACAGTGTATATCACGAAAGTCGAAGCTATCCTTACCGAACTTAACCTAGCCTAGCCCAACGAGACGTAACATGACTGAACCTAACGTGCCGGGACCATTTTTGCTTGCCTCCCCAGAGCCAAGCAGAACATAATAGGGCTCAGGAGAAAGCAGTTACCCCCCGAATATCTGTGTATAGCACAAGACTCAAAGATATCCCATGCTAATCTAACAAAACGTAACGTAGTCAAACGTATTACATAACTCATCCTTAGGTGACTGGACCACTATTGCTGGCCATCCCAGAGCAAAGCAGAGCATACTAGAACAACGCAGCGCGCAGAGATCCACCGTATAGCAGTGTACAGCACAAAAGTCAAAGCTCTCGTGACCTAACACAACTACTCGTAATATAATCAAACATAGCAGAACTAAATCTAACGTGCCGCGACCACCATTGCTGCCCTCTCCAGAGCCGAGCCGAATATATTAGAGGAGAGTAGATCACGGATATACATAGAATCACAGAGTATAGCGGAAAAGTCTAATATACACTAGCTCAACCTACTATAACGTAACCTAACCAAACGTAGCTTAGCACAACGTAACGTGTTGCGACCATCATTGCTAGCCTCGCCGTGGCGCAGCAGAATATAGTAGAGCACAGCAGAGTGCTGAGGCTCACGGAAAAAAGTGTACAGTACGAATGTCAAAGCTATCCTAAGCGAACCTATCATAACCTAGCCTAACCCAAAGTAACATTTCTCAACCTGACGTGCCGAGACCACAACTGCTGGCCTCCCAAGATCCAAGCAGAATATACTAGAGCACAATGGAGCGCAGGAGTGTACAGAATAGCAGTATGCAGCAAAAGAGTCAAGGCTATCATTTCCTAGCGTAACAAATCGTAGGAGAGCCAAACGTGACCTAACTCAATCCACGGTGCCGCGGCCACAAATGCTCGCCTCCCCAGAGCCGAGCGGAACATATTAGAGGAGTTCGTAGCGCAGAAATCCATAGGACCGCAATGTACTGCAGTAAAGTCGAAGCAATCCAAACCAAACCCATACCAACATAACCCGACAACACGGATCACAATCCAACACAACGTGCCGCAACCACTATTGCTGGCCTACCCAGGGCCAAGCAGAACTTAGTAGAGCGAAGCAGAACGCAGAAATCCACCGGTATAGCACGAAAGTCAAAGGTATCCTTACTGAACCTAACCTGCCCCAACCCAACCAAACGTGACCTGAGTGAACCTAACGTGCCAGGACCACTATTGCTGGCCTCGCCAGAGACAAGCAGAATATAGAAGAGCACAGAAGGGCTCAGAAATCCACCGAATAGCGGTGTATAGTGCAAAAGTCAATGCTATCCTGACCGAAACCAACATAACCTTACCTAACCAAACGTAACATAGCTAAACCTAATATACCGACACCACTGTTGGTCTTCTCCCCAGAGCCATGCGGAAAGTATGAGGGCACAGGTTAGGGCAGAAATCCATAGCATTGAAGTGTATAACACAGAATTCGAGGATGTCCTAACATAACCTGGTCTAGCCCAACCCAACCAAACGTAGCCTGACTCCACCTAACATGCCGAGACCACTCTTGTTGGCTTTCCCGTAGCCAAGTGGAACATACCAGGGCACAGTAGAATGCAGAAGTGTACCGGACAGCAGAGTGTAGCAAAGAAGTCAAAGCTCTACTTTCCTAACATAACAATTCGAAGCATAGCCGAACGTAACCTAACTAAACCAAACGTGCCGGGACAACTATAGCCGACCTCTCCAGCACCGAGCGGAACATATTAGAGGACAGCAGTGCGCAGGGATCCATTGAACCGCAGTGTATAAATGAAAAGGCTAAGCTGTCCGAACCTGAACCAAACAAATGTAACCTAACCAAACGCAGACATACCTAACATAACGTGCCGAGACCACCATTCCTGTCCTCCCCAAAGCCAAGAGGAACGCACTAGGGAACAGTACAGCTCGAAATCCCACCGAACAGCGGCGCATACAACAAAAGTCAATTCCATCCCATCCTAATCTAACCAAACGTAACGTAACCAAGCGTATCCTAACTAAGTCCAACGTGCAGAGATCACTGTTGCTGGCATTCCCAAGGCCAAGCAGAATACATTAGAGCACAGTAGAGCGTAGAAATCCCCCGTATAACGCTGCCGATCGCGAATGTGGAAGCTACCACTACCAAACATAACACAACCTAGCAAAACCAAACGTAACATAACCCAACCTAACGTGACGCGTCCCCTATTGCTGGCCACCCAGGGCCAAGCGGATCATACTAGAGGAGGGTAGAGCGCAGAAGTCCATTGAGTCGCATTGCTTAGCAAAATAGTCGAAGCTACTTTATCGTAACACAGCGAAGCGTAACACTGCCGAACGTTGCTTAACTCAAACTAACGCACCGAGGCCGCTATTGCCTTCATTCCCAGAGTCAAAAAGAATGCACTAGAGCACAGTAGAGGGCAGAAGACTACCGAACAACAGTTTATACCAAGAAAGTCGAACCAATGCGATCATAACCCAAAGAATGTAACCTAAATAAACGTAGCCCAACTCAACATGACGTGCCGAGACCACTATTAATGGGCATCCCAAAGGCAAGCAGATGCTAGTAGAGCGACGCTCTGCACAAATATCGACCGAATAACAGTCCATAGCACAAAAGTCAGAGCTATCCTAACCAAACATATCCTAGCCGTCTCAAGACAAGCGTAACATAGAAATATCTAGCTTGCCGAGACCACTATTGCTGGCCGTCCCTTGGCCAAACAGAGCACAATAGAGCACAGTAGAGCTCAGAAACCTATAGCATATCAAGGTACCTCACAAAGCCGAAGCTACCCTATCGTAACCTAGCCAAGCTTAACATAACCAAACGCAACCTACCGCTTCCTAACGTTTCGAGACTTCTATTGCTGTCCTCCTCAGAGCCTAGCAGAACATACTAGAGCACACAAGAGCGCAGAAGTCCCCCGAATAGCGGTGTATAGCGCAAAAGCCGAAGCAGCCCTATACTAACCTTGCCAAACGTAACATAACCAAACATAACATAGCTAAACCTAACGTGCCTGCACCACTAATGCTGAAATCCCCAGAGCATAGCAGAATATACTAGAGCACAGGAGGTCGCAGAGATCCGCCGCACTGATGTGCAAAGCACAAAGTTCTAAGGTATCCTAACCTAGCCTGACGTAACCAAACCTAGACGAAAGAAGCCTAGCTCAACCTAACATTCCGCAACCACCATTTCTGTCATCCAGTGCGCCAAGCTGGGCACATTAGAGCACAGCAAAGCGCAGAAATCCACCGAACAGCAGTTTATAGCACAAAAGTCAAAGCTATCGTGTCCAAACCTAACCAAATGTACTTTCCAATACTTTCGAAACCTAACAATTCGTAGCATAGCCGAACGTAACGTAACTCAAAATAAAACAATTCGTAGCATAGCCGAACGTAACGTAACTCAAAATAACTTGCCGCGACCACTATTGCCGGGCTCTCCAAATTCATGCATAGTAGAGTAGAGCACAGTAGATCATTGGATTCCGCCTAATAACAGTTTGCATCGCGGAAGTCGAAGCTGCTCTAATCTAACGGAACGTAACCTTACCTAACCGAACGTACTCTATCTCAGTCTAACGTGCCGCTGCCACTATCGCTGGCCTCCCGAGAGTCGGGCAGTGTATAGCAGCTCAATGCAGAGGGCGGGAATACACCGAAGAGCAGTTCACAGCACAAAAGGCTAAGCTAGTCTTCCTAACCGAGCAAAACGTACCATAACCAAACGCAACATGTCTCAGCCTAACGTGCCGAGAGCACTACTGCTGTCCTCTCCATAGCCACAAAGAATATTCCAGAGCACAGTAGAGCGCAGAAGTCCACCGAAGAGCAGTGGATAGCACAAATGTCAAACACATCCTATCCAAATGTAACCTTCCCTAACCAAATGTAACGGAATCCAACACAACCAGACGTGCCACGGCCACTATTGCAGGCATCCTCGGATACTAGCTGAGGCCGGTGGAGCAATACAGATCGCAGATATCGACCAAGCGGCAGTGTATAGCACAGAAGTAAAAGCTACCCTAACCAACCCCAAGCTAACCAAGCCAAGCCAAGCGTAACCTAACCCGACCTAGCGTGAAGAGAGCACTATTGCTCGCCTCTCAAGAGCTAAGCGGATCATATTAGTGCACAGTAGAGGGCAGAAATCAACCGCAAAGCAGTGTAAAGCACAAAAGTCAAGTTAGCAAAGCTATCCTTTCCTAACCGGACCAAACGTAACATAACAAAACATAACGTGCCGAGACTACTATTGCCGGCATCCCCAGAGGCCTGCGGAGCATATTAGAGCAGGGTAGATCACAGAAATCCTCCCAATAGAAGTGTATAGCTCAAAAGCCAAAGCTATCCCGACCTAACGTATCAAAACGTAACGTGAGCATATGTAACGTTAATCAACTTCTCGTGACAAGACATCTATTGCTGTCCTCGCCAGAGCCAAGCAGAACATATTAGTCGAGAGTAGAGCGCAGAAATCCATAAATTAGCAGTGCATAACACAAGTGTCAAGGCTACATTACCCAACCTAACCAAGCGTAACATAACTGAACGTAACAGAGCTAAAGCTAACGTGCCCAGGACAGTACTGCTTGCCTACCCATAGCCAAGACGAACATACTAGGGCAAAAGGCAGAGGAGAAATGCCTCGAATAGCAGTGCATTGCACAAAAGTCAAACTCACCTATCCTCCACAAGCCAATCGTAACAAAACCAAACGTAACCGAATTCAGCCTAATTGCTGCCCTCTCCATAGGTATGACGAATATACTAGAGAACAGCAGAGCGAAGAAACCAGTCGCATTGCAGTCTATATCACAAAAGTGAAAGGTGTCCAGTGCTTAACTGTACCCACATAAACTAACCAAACGTAGCATGAGTCAACATAACGTGCCGAGACCAAAATTTCCGGCCTCCCCAGAGCTAAGCGGAACGTAATAGAGCACAGTAGAGCGCAGAACTCCGCCGAATGGCGTTGTAAGGCACGAACGGCACGAAAGTCAAAGATAACCTTTCCCAACCTAACCAACCGTAACATTGCCAAACGTAACCGAACTCTACCTAACCAGCCGCCACCACTATTGCTGGCCTCTCCAGAGCCAAGCAGAGCATATTAGAGGCGAGTAGAGCGCAGAAATCCATAGAATCGCAGTGTACAGCAGAAAAGTCAAAGATACACAAACCTAACCCATTCCAACATATTCCAATCTGATATAGCCAAACTCAGCATAACGCCCCGCAGCCATTATTGCTGGCTTCCGCAGGGAAAGCAGATTAGTGTAGAGTACAGTAGAGGGCAGCGATCCACCGAGTAACAGTGTATAGCACGAAAGTCGCATCAATCTAAGCCAGACTAACCCTATCGTAGCCTAACCAAACGTAACATGCCCAAACGTAACCTAACGAAACGTGACGTACCTAAACCAATATTGCTCGCCTACCCAGAGCAATGAAGAACGTACTACAGCACAGTGAACTGTAGAAATCCACCGAATTGTTGTTATACCGCGAAAGTCATATCTATCCAAGCATAACCCCAACTGACATAACGTTACCAAACGTAACCTAACTAAACCTAGCGGGCCGAGACCGCTATTACTGGCCAGTACAGGGCCGAGCAAAGTATAGTAGAGCAACTTCGAGCGTTGAAATCCGACCAATGGCACTGCACTGCACAAAAGTCAAAGTTATCCGGTCCTACCCTATCCAAGCGTAGTATTACCAAACGCAGCATTACTTAACCTAACGTGCCGAGGACACTATTGCATGCCCCCGGGATCCACGCAGAATATTCTGTAGCACAGTGGAACGCAGAAATTCACCTCACATGAGTGTACGCCACGTAAGCCAAAGATAACCAAACCCAACCCAGAGTAGCATAACCAACCCAAACGTAGTCTAACTCAACCTAACGTGCAGAGACCACTATTATTGCCCTCGCCATAGTCGAGCGGAGTATAGTAGAGCAATGTAAAGCTCAGGAATCTAACGGATGTCAGTTTATACCACAAAACTCAATAGAAACATATCCTAACTTAACAAAGCGTAACGGAACAGATCGTAACGTAACACAAACTAACGTGCCGCGACCACTATTGCTGGCCTCCAAAGAGCCGTGCAGAACATAGTATAGGAGAGTAGTGCACCGAAATTACCAGAATCGCCGTGCACAGCAGAAAATTCAGATCTACCCGAACGTAACACATGCAAACAAAACGTAACCGAACGTAGCGTAACTCAGCATAACGTGCCGCTACCTATATTGCTGGCCTCGCCGGGGCCACGCAGAATATAGTAGAGCACAGTAGATCGCATAAATCCGCCGAAGAGCTGTGTACAATGCAAACGTCGAGGCTACCCTAACCGAGCCTAACGTAACGTAACATAGCCATACGTAACCTAACACAGTCCAACGTGTCGAGACCACTGTTTCTGTCCTCCACAGGACCGAGCAGAATATAGCAGAGCACAGCAGAGCGCAGGAATCCACCAAACAACAGTGTATTGCAGGAAAGCAAAGCTATCCTTACCGAACTTATCCAAACGTAACCTTACCAAGCGCAACCTCACTCTGGCTAACGTGCCGCGACCACTATTGCTGGCCTCGCCAGGGCCAAGTAGAATGTAGCAGAGCACAGTAGAGTGCATATGTCCGCCGAATAATTGTGTATAGTGCGAAAGTCTAGGCCATTCTGCCCGAGCCAAACTTAACGTAACATAGCCATACGCAACCTAACTTAGCCTAACGTGCATCGACCACTATTCCTGGACACCCCACGGCCAAACGGAGCATATGAGAGCAACGTAGAGCGCAGAAATCCACCGAAAAGCAGTGTACAGCATAAAAGTCAAAGCCACCGAATCCTAGCTGAGACAATCGTGACATAAGCAAACGTAGCCGAACTCAACCTATTGTGTCACGTCCGCTAGTGCTTTTCCCCCCAGCGTAGAGCAGATTATGGTGGTGATATGAAGAGCGCAGGAGTCTACCGAATGGCAGCGTATAGCACAAAAGCCGAATATAAACGAACATAGCATGTTCAAGTCCATCCTAACCAAACATAGCAGATATCATTATAACGTGACGAGGCCACTATTGCTAGATACCCCAGAGACAAACAGAAAATATTGGAGCACAGTAGAGTGCCGAAGCCCACCGAATAGCTGTGTGTGGTACAAAAGTCGGAACGACCCTAACCTAAATGAACGCACCCTGAGATCGCCAAGCGTATCCTAGCTGAAATTAACGGGCCGCGAACACAATTGATGGCCTCACGAGTGGCGAGCAGCCTATAGTGGAGCAACATAGAACGCAAGAGTCCACCGAGGAACAGTGTATAGCACAAAAGTCTAAGCAACCCTATCCTAACCTAATCAAACGTAACTCAACCAAACGCAGCCTAGCTCAACCACACGTGCCGAGACCACTATTGCTTGCCTCCCGAAAGACACGCAGAATATGACAGAGCACAGGGGAGCGCAGGAATCCGCCGTAGAGGAGTGTACACCACGTAAGCCAAAGCTACCCATACCTAACCCAGGCATACATAACATATCCAAACGTAGTCTAACTCAACCTAATGTGCGGAGACCACTATTGCTGCCCCCTCCATAGTCGAGCAAAGTACAGTAGAGCAATGTAAAGCTCAGGAATCAAACGGATAGCGACCTATAGCACAAAAGGCAATGCTTCCCTATGCTAACCTAACATAACAGAACCTAATCATACGTGGACGGACTGAACGTAACGTGTCGCGACCGCCATTGCTGGCCTTCCCAGAGTCGAGCATAGTCTAGCAAAGCACAGGGGAACTCAGAAATCCACCGTAAAGGAGTGTACACCACGTAAGCCAAAGCTACCCACACATAACCCAGACTAACGTATGCTGCCCAAACGAAGAGTAACCAAATCTAACGAGCTGAGACCACTATTGCTGGCCTCCTCAGAGCAGAGCGAAATAGGGAAGAGAAGAGCGCAGAAATCCACCGAATATCAGTGCACAGGACATCAGTCAAGCTCTCTTATCCTAACATAGCCAATCGTCACAAAACTAAACGTAGCATATCTCAAACCAACGTACCGAGACCACAGTTGCTGGCATACCCTGGGCCAAGCTGAACATAGTAGAGCACAGTAGAGCGCTGATATCCACCTAGTAACAGTGCAAAGCAAGAAAGTCGAAGCCATCCTTACCGAACTTGACATAACCAGACCTAACCTTATCTAACCCAACCTAACCGCACGTAACCGAAATACACCTAACGTGCCGAGACCACTATTGCTGGCGCCTCCAGAGACAAGCAGAAAATATTAGAGGACTGCGGAGCGTAGATATCCACCGAAAGGCAGTGTATATCATAAAAGACAATGCTATCGTATCCTAA
>NW_016909388.1:38153-55996 GCF_001483705.2 Eufriesea mexicana
CTATCCGAACCTTAACAAACGTAACATAATCGTACCAAACGTAGCCTAGCTCAACATAGCGTGCCGCGACAAATATTGCTGGCCAACCCAGAGGCAAGCAGAAAATATTAGAGGAGTGTAGAGAGCAGAAATCCACACAATCGCAGTGTATACCACAAGAGTTGAAGATACCCTTACATAACCCGGCCATACCGAACCTAACCAAACGTAGCATAACTCGTCATAACTCGCCGATACCACGATTGCTGTCCTCCCCATAGCCGTACAGAACATCGCAGAGGAGAGTCGTGCTCAGAGCGCGATACAGTCGCAGTTTATAGCAAAAAAGTGAAAGCAACCCGTACCTAACACAAACAAACATACCATAACCAAGCGTAGCCTAGCACAACATTACGTGTCGCGACCACAATTGCTGGCCATCCGAGGGCCAAGCAGAATATAGTAGAGCACAATGGAGCACAGAAGTGCGCCGAACAACTGTGTATAGCACGACATTCAATGCTAACCTAACCGAACATATCATAGCCTAACATAGCAAAACGGAACCGAACTCAATCTAACGTGCCGAGACCACTATGCCTGGCATGCACAGAGCCAAGCATAACACATTAGAGGATAGGAGAGCGCAGAAGTAAATAGGACCGCAGTGCATAGCACAAGAGTCGAAGCTTCCCTGTCCTGACAACCAAACGTAACAGTATCGAACGAAGCTTAACCCATAGCAACGCGCCGAGCTGACTAATACTTGCCTCCCAAGTGCCAAGCAGAATATACTAGAGCACAGTACAGTGTAGTAATCGGACGCATTGAAGTGTGTAGCACAAAAGGTAAATATATACTAACATTGCATGTCTGAACATAACCAAATCAAACGTAACCCGTATCAACCAAGCGTGTCTAGAACATTATTGCTTGCCACCCCAGGGACAGGCAGGACTTATTACAGTACAGCAGGATGCAGAAATCCACCCAGCAGCAGTGTGTATCACGGAAGTCGGAACTATCCTGACCTAACTGAACGTAACCTAACATAGCCAAACGTATTCTAGCTCAAATTGAAGTGCCGTGACCACTATTGCTGACCACCACAGAGCCAAGCAGAAAATATTAGAGCACTCTAGAGCTTAGAAACGCACCAAATAGCAGTGGATAGCACAAAAGTCAAGGCCTTCGAATCCAAACAAAGTCAAACGTAACGTAGCCTAGCGTAACATATCGGTAACTAGCGTGTCGTGACCACTATTGCTACCCTCCACACAGCAAGGCAGGACGTAAGGGAGGAGAGCAGAGCGCGGAAAACAATTGAATCGCACTGTATAGCTGGAATGTCAAAGCTACACTATCCAAACATATCCAAGCGTAACACAATCGAGCGCAATCTAACTCAGACTAACGTGTCGAGACCACAATTTCTGGCCTTCACAGAGTCAGACGGAGCATATTGCAGAAGAGTAGAGCGCAGAAATCCGGTGGATTGCAGTGTATCGCGGAAAAGTTGGAAATAACCAATCCTAACCAAAGCTAACGTAACATAACCGAACGTACCCTATTTCAAGCTAATGTGCCGAGACAACTGTTACTGGCCTCGCTACAGCCAAGCAGAACATAGTGGAGCAGAGCAAATAGCAGAAATCCAACGAATAACAGTCTTTGCCAAGGAAGCCACAGCTATCCAAACCTAACCCAATCTAGCATAACCCAACCAAAAACAGTATAGCTCAACGCAACGTGCCGCGAACACTGTTTCTGGCCTCCTCAGAGCCAAGCAGAGCATATTAGAGCACAGCAGAGCGCAGAAATGCAGCAAGTTGCAGTTCATAGCATAAAAGTCAAACATACCCTCTCCTACCCTATCCATGCGTAACATAACTAGATATAGCATAGCTCAAGCTAACGAACCGAGTCCACTATTACTGGCATCCCCAGATTCAAGCAGATAATATTAGGGCAATGTAGAGCGTACAAATCCACCGAATAGCTGTGTACAACACAAAACTCGAAGCTACCCTATCCAAACCTAACCAAGCGTGATATAACCAAACTTGACGTAACACAATCCGCGATGCCACGACCAATATTGCTGGCCTCACGAGACCCAAGTATAGTGTCGCGGTGCAATGTAGAGCGCAGAAATCCACCGAAGTGCAGAGTACGGCACAAAAGTCTACTCTATCATATCCTAACCGAACCAATCGTAACTCAACCCAACACAACCTAACTCAGCCTACCCTGCCTAGGTCACTAATTTTGGCCTCCCAAAAGCCGAGCAGAATGTGCTAGATCACAGTGGACCACAGAAGTCCACCGAATAGAGGTGTATAGCACACAGGACAATGCTATCCCCTCCTAACCTAACCATACGTAACATAGCCATACGCAACGTATCTCAGACTAACGGGCCGAGACCACTACAGATGGACTCCGGACAGCCAAGCAGTGCATACAAGTGCACAGTAGAGCGCAGAAATCTGACGAATATCAGAGTATAACACAAAAGTCAAAGCTATCCTGGACCAACCAGCCAATCGTATCATAGCTGAAAATAACCTTGTTATACCTGCGTGCTGCGACCACTATTGCTGCCCTCCCAGAGCCGAGCAGAGCAGAATAGGTTATAGCAGTGCTCAGAATTTCATAGAATCGCAGTGTATAGCGGAAAAGTCAAGGCTACCCGAACCTAACCAAAGCAAACATAACATAACCGAACGTAGTCTAACTCAATATAACGTGCCGCGACCACTATTGCTGGTCCCACCAGGGTCAAGCAGAATATAATAGAGCACAGTAGAGCACAGGAATCCACCGAATGACTGTGTACAGTACGGAAGTAAGAGCTATCCTTTCCGCACGTAACAAAACTTGACCTAACCGAACGTAACTCATCTCAACCTAACGAGCCGAAACAACTATTGCTGGGCTCCACTCTGCCAAGTAGAAAATATTACAGCACAGCAATGCTACTAACAGCAGTGTGTGTCAAAGAAGTCAAAGCTGTCCTACACTAAGTTAGGATAGGGAGGCCAGCAATGGTGTACGGGGGACGGTAGTCTTAGTTAGGTTACGCTTGGCTATGCAACGATTGATTAGGTTTGGGTAGATTAGCTTTGACTTCTGCGCTATGCATTTCTATTCGGTCGACTTCTGCGCTCTACTCTGCTCTAGTGCATTCTGCTTCGCTCTGTGCCTGGCAGCAATAGTGGTCCCAGCACGTTTGGATGCCTTATGTTGCGTACGTTTACGCTACCTTAGTTAAGGTTAGGACGGGATAGCTTTCACTCTTCTGCTACACACTGATTTACGACGTGCTTCTGTGATATACTCTTCCCTGATATGCTCTGCTTTTCTTTGGGAATGCCAGAAATCGTAGCCGAGGCGCGCTAAATTGATTTGTTACCATTGCTTTTGTTACGTTTGGTCAGATTAGGAGAGGACAGCTTTGACGTTTGTGCTATATGCTGTTATTTTGTGGATACCAGCCATCTAACATGCTGTACCATATTCTACTTGTCCCAGGGCAGGCCAGCAGTAGTGGTCTCGGCACGTTAAGCTGAGCTACGTTACGTTTGGCTATGTTACGTTTGGCTATGCTATGACAGCATAGCTCTGACTATTGTGCTACGCAGTGCTATTCGGCGGATATCTGCGCCCTACTGTGCTCTGTTATGTTCAGATTTTCTATGGGGAGGGGAGCAGTAATGGTCTCGGCACGTTAGGTTCTGTTATGTTACGTTCGGTTTTGTTACGTTTGGTTTGGTTAGCATAGGATAGCTTTGACTTTTGTGCGATACACAGCTACTCGTTGGGCCTTTGCGCTCTACATTGCTATACTACTCTCTGCCGAGCTCTGAGGACGCCTGGAATGATTGCCGTGTCACGCTTGTCTGTGTTTTGTTACGTTTGGTTATGTTACGTTTGAACAAATATGGTTAGGATCGCCTCCGCTTTTGTGCTACACACAGACGTTCGGTGGATTTCTGCCACCTACTGTGCTCTAGTACGCATTGCTTCGCACTGGGGAGACCAGCGACGATGTTCTCGGCACGTCAGGTTCAGCTATTTTACCTTTGGTTGTGGTGCATCTGGCTAGATTAGTATAGGAAATCTCTGGCTTTTGTGCTATGCACTCCTATTCGGTGATTTTCCACGCTCCACATTGCTCTACTAATCACCGCCCGGCTCTTGGGTAGCCCGCATATCTGGTCGTGGCACGCTTGATTGAGTTATGTCACGTTCGGTTATATTTGGTTAGGCTAAGTTTGGTTAGTGCAGCTTTGACTTTCGTGCTATACGCTGTTATTCGGTGAAAATCCTGCCCTCTTCATTGATGCTCTACCATACTCTTCTCGTCTCTGTGGAGGCCAGCAATAGCGGTCGTAGCACGATATGTTGAAATATGTTACGTTTTGCTATGTGAATATTTGTTTGGTTAGGGCAGGATAGCTTTGACTTTTCTGCTATACACAGCTGTACGGTTGATTTCTGCAATTTTCTGTGCTCTAGTATGATCTGCTTGGCTCTGGGGAGGCCAGCAATAGTGGTCTCGGCAAGATAGGTGGAGGCATGTTCCCTTTGTTGTAACATGTTGGGCTAAGTTACGATGGGTGAAGCTGTGATTGCAGCGTCTCTTGTGTTGCACATTACTCTTCTATGGTTTGCTGCGCTCTACGGTGCTGCTTCCAATTCTGCCTGTCCCTGGGGACGCCAGCAACAGATGTCGCAGCACATTATGTTGAGATACTGTATGTTCGGTTAGGCAATGTCAGTATATGTTTGGTTAGTATAGCTTTCACTTTTGTGCTATACGCTGCTATTCGGTTGATTTCTGCACTCCACATTGCAATAGTATATTCTGCTCTGCTCCGGGGTAGCCAGAAATAGTGGTCGCGGTACGTTAGGCTGAGTTATGTTACGTCCGGACGTGTCAAGATAAGTTAGGCTTGGTTATGACAGATATGACTTTTGTGCTATATACCGTTGTTGTATATATTTCTGCGCTCTACTGTTCTCTATCGTATTCAGCATGTCTCCGGGGCGCCAGCAATAATGGTCGAAGTACGCTGTGTTGTGCTATGCTACGATCGGATTGTATATGTTTGTTTGTCTTAGGTTACGGTAGCCTCGAATTTTCCTCTATACACTGCATTTCTATGGGTTTCTGCGCCATGTTCTCCACTAGCATGTTCTTCTTGGCTACGAGGTGGACAGAAATTGTGGTCGCGACGGGTTAGGTTGCGATACGATACGTTTTGTTAGGTTAGCCTGGGTCGTGTTAGGTTAGGGTAGCTTCGACCTTTGTACCCTAAAAAGATATTCGAAGGATTTCTACGCTCCACCCTCCTCTAATATGTTCAACCAGGCTCTTGGATAGTTTGGGTTTGGCTAGTATGTCTTCGGCTTTTCTGGAACACACTGCTATTCTATGGATTCCAGCGCTCTGCTCTCCTATAGTATGTTCTGCCTGGTTCTGGGGAGACCAACAATAGTGGCTGTTGTGCGTTATGTTGGGTTGTGTTACTTCTTGGCCAGGTTCGGTATATGTTGGGTTAGGCTAGGATAGCTTTGACGTTTGTTCCTTGCACTGCCATTCTGTGGATTTTTGCGCTCTACTCTACTCTAGTATATTCTGCATGCCTCTTGGGATGCCATCAATGGAGGTCGTGCTACGTTAGGTTGAGTTATGTTACGTTCGGTTACGCTAGGTTAGGATATGTTTGCGGAGGGTAGCTTTGGCTTTTATATTATACGCTGGCTTTCTGTAGATTCCTGCGCTCTGCGTTGCTCTAGCATACTCTGCTTCGCCCCGGGGAGGGTAGCAGCGGTAGTTTCGGCACGTTATGTCGAGTTGGGTTGCGTTCGGTTAGGTTAGGTTAGTTTGGGTGGGTGTGTATAGCTTCGGCATTTCCGCTGTACGCTGCTAGTCTATGGACTTATGCGCCCCGCTCCTATGTAATATCTTCTGCTGGGCTATTGGGAGGCCTGTAATGGTGGTCGCGGCTCGTTAACTTTAGCTATGTTACGCTTTTCTAGTTTGGGTTGGCTTGGGTTAGGTTAGAATAGCTTTGACTTTTCAGGTATACACTGCTAATCTATGGATTTCTATGCTCTACTCTCCTCTAGCACGTTCTGCATGCCTCCGGGGACGCCAGCAATAGCGGCCGCGGCGCGTTATGTTGAGTCACGTTACATTCGGTCAGCTCAGGTTTATTTGGGTTACGTTAGGCTAGCGTTGGCTCTTCCGCAATACACTGCTATCCTATGGATTCCTGCACTCTGCTTTCCTCTAATATGCTCTACTTGGCCCTGGGCAGGCCACTAATATCGGTCGCTATACGTTAGGTTGAGTTATGTTACTTTCGGTTAGGTTAGGTTAGAATTCTTCTGCAAGGGATAGCTCTGGCTTTGGCGCTACACGCTGCTAGTCGACCGGTTTACGCGCTCTACACTGGTATATCATATGCTTCTTCGCGACATACTAGTCTCGGCAACCAACAGTACTCTCGGCACGATATGCGGAGTTAGGTTGCGTTCGGTTAGGTTTGGTTGGTTCTGGAGAGTGTGGATAGCGTCGGCTTTTCTGCTACACACTGCTAATCTGTGGACTTCAGCGTTCCGATCTCCTCTAATAAGTTCCGCTAGGCTATTGGGAGGCGAGTAATAGTGGTCGTGGCCGATTTGTTTTTGATAGGTTACGTTGCAATAAGTTAGGTTTGGCTGGGTAATGTTTGCGTGGTTTTGACTTTTGTGCAACAGACTGCTGTTCTATGGATTTCTGCGCTCTTCAGTGCTCTTCCATGTTCTGCATGCCTCTTGGGACTCCAGCAACATAGGTCGCGTCATGTTATGTTCGGCCATGTCACGTTTGGCTCTGTTAGGTTAGGATATGTTTGGTTAGTATATCCTTGACGTTTGTGCTATACACTGCTATTCTGTGGATTCCTACGCTCCACTGGGCAATATCGTATTCTGCTTGTCTGTAGGGAAGCCAGTAATAGCGGTCGCGGCACGATGGGCTGTGTTACGTTATGTTTGGTTAGGTCAGGATAGGATAGGCTTCGGTACTGTAGCTTTGACCTTTGTGCTATACACAGATATTCGTTCGATTCCTGCGCTCTGCGTTCTTCTAGTATATTCTGCTTGCCATTGGGGGCGCCAGGAGCAGTGGTCGCGTCACGTTAGGTTTAGCTATGCTACGTCTGGTTAAGTTAGGTTATGATATGTTCGCTAATGGTAGCTTTGGCTTCTGTGCTATACGCTGCTATTCGGTCGATTTCTGCGCCCTACATTGCTCTAGCTTATTCTGCTTCACACGTGGAGGCCAGCAACGGTGGTCTCGGCAAGTTAGTTCGAGATAGGTTGCGTCCGATTAGGTTGGGTTGGTTCGGGAGTGTGGCACTTCCGTTGTAGACAACTAGCCTAAGGACTTCTGCGACCCGCTCAACTCTAATATTTCCTGCGTGGCACTTTTGAGGCAAGCAATTGTGGTCTCGGCACGTTAGGTTGAGTTAAGTTGCGTTCGGTTATATAAGGGTTTATACGACTTTTGTGTTATACACTGCGTGTCCGTGGATTTCTGCGATACGCTGCCCTTTGATAGGTGCGGCTTGTCTATGAGGAGGCCATCAATAGTGGTCGCGGCACCATACATTGTGGTATAGCGTTTGGCTAGCAAAGGTTAGGAAAGGTTAGGTCAGGATGACTTCCGCATTTGTGCTTTACACTGCAAGGCGGTGAGATTCTGTGCTCTACTATGCTCTAGCATACTGTGCTTCGCTATGTGGGTGCCAGCAATTGTGGTCTCGGCAAGTTGCGTTGAGTTTTGTTACATTTAGTGAAGTTAAGTTTGGATTGCATAGTACACGGCAGCTTCGACTTTTGAGTTATACACTGATATTCGGAGCATTTCGGTGCTTTACGTGGCTCTACTATATTCTGCTCGACTCTATGGAGGCCAGCAATTGTAGTCGTGGCACGTGGGGTTGTGATAGGTTAAGTTTGGTTAGGACATCTTTGACTTTCCTTCGCTACACCGTCATTCGGTGTATATCTCCGCTCCACTCTCATCTATCATGAAGGGATTGGCTCTTGGGTGGCCAGCAATTCTTATCGCGGCACGATAGGTTTAGTCAGGATACGCCTCGCTATTTTGGGAACGGTTAGGATAATTCAGGATAGCTTTGACTTTTGTCCTATACACTGGTATTCGGTGGATATCTGCGCTGTATTATCCACTAATATGCTCTTCTTGGCTGCCTTGTGAAAGGCAGCACTGGTGGCCTCGGCACGTTAGGACGATTTGTGCTGCGTAAGGTTACGGTACGTTTGGCTAGGATAGGATAGGATGGCCTCGACTTTCGTGGTATACACTGTACTTCGGTGGATCCCTGCGCACTACTGTGCTCCACTATATTCTGCTTGGCCGAGGGGTGTACAGCTGTAGTGGCCGCGACTCTTTATGTTTAGTTAGTTTATGTCCGGCAAGGTTCCGATGGCTTGCGTTAAGTTCGGGTAGCTTAGACATTTCTGGTGTAGGCTTTGATTCTATGGATTTCTGCACGCTACCCGCATTGGTGGCCCAGGCTCGTTGGGATGAGTTAGGCTACGTTTGGTTACGTTACGTTTGGTCAGTTTAGGATAGGATAGCTTTGACCTTTGTGATACGCAATGCCACCAGAATGACTTCGGCACTCTACCGTTCCCTAGTATGTTATGCTTTGCTTTGAGGAGGCCAGCAATTGTGGCCCCGTCGAATTAGGTTGAGTCCGTTTAGGTTTGGCTTGGATAGGTTAGGTTAGGTTAGTTCCGGAGAGCTTTGCCCTTCGTGGTATAAATCGCTCTTCGGTGGATTTTTGCACTTCGCTGTGCTCCAGAATGTGCTGCTTGCCTCCGGGAAGGCCAATAATAGTTGTTTCGACGCGATCAGTTGTATCGAACGATTGAGATATATAACGATTGGTGATGTAACGCTTCGTTAAGTTAGGAAAGGACAGCTTCGACTTTTATGCTATACACCGATATTGGGTGGACTTATGCGCTCAACATTGCTCTAGTATGCTCGCCTTGGCTCTAGGGATGCCAGCAATAATATTCTCTGCACGTTAGCCTGACTTACGTTGCGCTCGGTTATGCTACGTTTGGTTAGGATAGGTTTGGTTAGATTGAGTGCCCCGCTGAATGTCGAGCGAGACGGACGTCTTCATGGCGCACCTACGATTGGGAGGTATTTTCTGCGAAAAAGTGCGTTTTCTGGCGCGAGTGTTAGTGCCATTCTGTGCGTGTGGTGCGCGGGTGCACGTGGCCGGGGACTAACGGCGCGGAGTGTGTCGTGGTGCCGATAAAAATTGAATTTGTTTGGAAGCATTTTTTCATATTTCCTGGCACCGACGAAGTTGTGGACGCCGTTACGTTGCAGGCAGGCGAGGGATGGTGCCCATTGCCTGTTTCAGGTGTGGCGCGGCGGGGCACCGTGCCGGTGGGTATAGTGGGCCTGCACCCAATTGCCCGGTTTGAGCCGGGCTCGGCCGCCCCTTCAACCACCGCCTGGGCAGAAGGCGTGCAGCCCGCCAAAGACGAATTGTGCTGCTCGCCAGGTGCCTGCATGCGCCGTGTCCGCCCCGGCGCCCGCGAGTTCCAATTCGAAAGCTGCGTCCGCGGATTCCGTCTACACCAACCGCGGCCTCTCGTCGTGCGACAAGTACAAGGACGAGCTCGGTGGTTTCTTTCGTAGACACATACCTCGTCCGGTTCTGGTCCTGAGGACTACAACTCCCACTCCGTGGCGTGTGGTTCCCCGCGTACAGACGCTCGGGGCGAGCCCCTGCAAGATTGGGCCGCGGGGTTAGATCACAGGTTGCTCAACCGAGGTTCCGTAAGCACGTGCGTAAGGTGGAACGGCACGTATATCGTGGACTTGTTCGCCTCGCCGGCAGCTGTGCGGCGGGCCACAGGCTGAAGCGTGGCGGTGGAGGTGGAAACGCTCAGCGACCACATCCACATCTCCATGATGCTTGCCGTCACACCTCGCACCGGTCAGGAGCCCCCCATTGTGAAGCACGCCACCACGCTGCGATGGGCGCTCGGGCGCCCCGACCGCGACCTCTTCGCCGCGGGCGTCCAGGTCTTCGCCTGTGCGGATGGGGCCGTCTGGCGCGAAAACGACGAAGCGGAGTTAGGGGCGGAGCGGCTAAGGGCGGCGATGACGCGCGCGCGCGACGCCGCCATGCCGCGGGTGATGGAGCCACCTTCGCGGGGAGGAGTGCACTTGTTGACGGCCGAAATCGTGCAGCTCCGGAAGCTCTGCGTGCTCGCTCGGCACCAGTACACCCGGGCGCGCCGTCGATGACGCGCGGTCTCCGCCGAGGATATCGCGCTCCACTGTCGCGAGAACTGGTCCGCGGTGGACGATCTCTGGAGGGAGATTCGCAGAGCCAAGTCTCGGCAATGGAACGAACTCCTCGCGACGCTCGAAAGCGATCCGTGGGTACGCCCCCATAAATTAGTAATGGGGAAGTTAAGGGCGCGGGCGCCCCGGGTGTCCGAGCGTACGGACCCCGAGCTCCTGCGGCGTGTCATCGGCACCCTCTTCCCGGTGGTGTCGAGGAGGGGGTGCATCCCGTTGCAGTGTGATCGGAACTGGTCGGATGGTCCGACGAGCGCGAGGATTTGGGCCGTGCGGTCGTGAGGATGGGGGCGAGGAGCACCGTCCCCAGACCGGACGGCATCGCAGGCCGAGCCTTTGCACTGGCTCTGGAGGCGTGCTGTGACCGTGTGCGACGGCTGTCAGACAGCTGCCTCAAGACCGATCGCTACCCGGCATGTTGGAAGAGAGCGAGTGTAGTGCTGATTCCGAAACCAGGGAAGCTGCCGGACTCTCGGAAGGCATACCGGCCGATATGCATGCTCGACGAGGCGGGCAATCTCTTCGAGCGCGTTCCAGCTGCCCGCCTCCGAGAGCATTTAAGGGATGTGGGCCCCGATCTCAGCGTTAGCCACTTCGGATTCCGGCAGGTTCGGTCGACGATAGACGCGATGAAGCGCGTTCGTACCCTGTCGGTGGCTGCCGTTGACCGGGGCGGTGTGGTGCTGGCGGTCGGCGTGGATATCGCCAACGCCTTCAACACCCTGCCCTGGGACGCCTTCGGGTGTGCCCTGTTGTACCACAGGGTTCCCCAACACTTGATGGCGGTGATCGGCGCCTATTTGGCGGAGCGCTAGATCGAGTATCCCGGAGGATACTCGACCGTCGTGCGGGCGACGAACTGCGGGGTTCCACAGTGATCTGTACTCGGGACGATGCTCTGCGACGTCAGGTACGACGCCGCGTTGCGCCCTCCACTCCCCCGCGGCCTGAGCCAGACCTGTTACGCGGATGACACGGTGGCGATGGCCGCCGGGTCGAGTCGGGAGGAGGCCTCGCTGCGCGCGTATAGCTGCGTGGCCATCGTCGGGTACAGCATCCGGCGCCTGGGGCTGATTATCTGCCCCGAGGAGTACGAGGCAATGAGGCTTTGCTACCGGCACCACGGGAAGCCGCCCAAGTGTCTGATGCGCGTGGGGAACGTCGTGGTGGAGGTACGAGACCGGGTGAAATATCTCTGTCACGTCCTCGATAGCCACTGGAAGTTCGACATGCACTTCCTTGCGATGGAACCACGCCTCGAAGGTATGGCGGGGACGCTGTATCTCCTGCTACCCAACCTGTGTGGGCCAGAATGGAGGGTGCGCCGCCTCTACACTCCAGTCGTTCGCTCGGTGGCACTTTACGGGGCTCCAATCTGGGTGAAAGACCTGGTCACTGGCCGGCGCTGTCTGACGATTCTCCGGCGAGTTGCTCGCAGGATGGCGATCAGTGTCGTGCGCAGCTACCGCACGATATCCCACGAGGCGGCGATGGTCCTGGCGGGTTTTCCGCCGCTCGAACTGGAAGCGGCGTGGGAGGCACGTATCTACGGACTCCTACACGCTGGTGGCGTCAGAGCTCCTGAAGAAGGGGCCGTTTCGTTGAGGCGAAGGTTCCGACAGACCGTGATGACCGCCTGGCGATCTCGGCTGAGGGAGCCGAGCAGCCGGCGGCACCGAGCGGTCGATTCTGTCCTCCGCGTCCTGGATGCATGGGTGCGCAGCGTCAGCCGTCACAATTTCCGCCTGACACAGGTGCTAACCGGGCACGTGTGCTTCAGGGGGTACCTGTGTCGTATCGTGCGGGAACGTAAGACGCGTTGTCATCACTGCGTGGAAGGGCGGGACACGGCGCAACACACGATGGAGGAATATCCGGCGTGGGCTCGCGAGCGCCGGATACTTTGTCGCGTGGTGGGTAGGGTCCTTTCCCTCTCCGTCGTCCTGGCGCGGATGACGGACAGCTTAGGGGCGTGGCGTGCGGTGGCCTCCTACTGCGAGGGGGTTATGTTACAGAAGGAGGCCGCGGAGAATGCTCGCGATCGTAGCGCGTGCTCCTCGCGCGTAGGGCGGCGGAGGCTGCATGCGCGGCGCCAGTGGGCTGCGCGCGCAATGCCGTATGTGTTACCGCGTTAAACCTCCACCTTCGCGAGCGCCCATGTACCTACGGTCGGGGAGACCCTCTGTCTCTACCGTTGTAACCTAGGTCAGGGTGACCACGGGCTGGCATGTGGGAGCCCGTCTGTTAGAGATCGTGGTCCGGGCGCAGGGCTTCGCGTGATGGTCGCTCGGCGTCCGCAGGGTATACGTGCGTTCCTGTGCGGTGGTATGCGTGTTGTGTGTGCCTGTAATCGACCCGTCTCGCGCGCATGGACATGATCGTTTCGGGTGCGATATTCCGTCGCGCCGGGAGGGAACTGCTGTTGCGTCGCAGGGGTGCCCTGGCAATTGCGTCGCCGCGAAGTCCATGGCGCACCGAAATGCGAAGGGCTAGATATCGTGAGCATTTTAGAGCGTAACAATCCCACATAGACCCGCCCCCTCCGCTATGGGTGCCGGGTACCTTTGGATGATTTCCCCCAAGTGAAAAAAGAAAAGGTTAGGTTAGGTTAAGTTGGGATAGGATAGCTTAGACTTTTGTGCAATGCGCTGCTCTCTGTTGGATTTCTGCGCTCTACATTGATCTACTATATTCTGTACGACACTTGGGATGCCAGCAATAGTATTCGCGGCAAGTCAGGTTGTGGCATGTTACGTTCGGTTATGATACGATTGGCTAGGTTTGGAGGTTGTGGCTTTGACTTTTGTGGTATACTCTTCCATTCAGTGAATTTCAGCGCTCTACTCTCCTCTAATTTGTTCGGTTTGGCTCTGGAGACCGCAGAAATAGTGGTCGCCTCAGGTAAGTTTGAATTGTGCTACGTTTGGCAATGCTGCGACTAGTTAGGTAAGGAGGTTAAAGGTGTGATTTTTGCGCCATGCACAGCTATTCGGTGTATTCCTACGCTCTACGTTGCACCAGTATTATCTGCATGGTTCTACGGGGGCAAGCAATAGCGATTGCGGCACTTCGGTTGGAGTTAGGCTACGTTTGGTTAGGTTAGGTTACGATACTTTTGCTAAGGATGGCATTGACTATTATGCTATACTATGCTATTCGGTGGATCTCTGCGCTCTAGTGTGGCCTAATATGCTCTGCTTCGCCCTGGGTAGGCCAGCAATGGTTGTCTCGGTAAATTAGGTTGAGTTATACTACGTAGGGTTAGGCTACGTTTGGATATGTCAGGAAGGCTAGCATCAACTTTTGTGCTATACACTGCTTTTTGATGGGTTTCTGCACTCTACTGGGCTGTAGTACATTCTGCTTGGCCATGTGGAGTTCAGCAATAGTGTTCGTGGCTGCTTATGTCGAGTTAGGCTATGTTCGGCTCAGCCCGGTTAGCTCGGGTCAGTCTAGGGTGGCTTAGGCTTTCTTGATATAAACCGCGATTCTGTTGAATTCTGCGTTCTACTATACACTAGCATGCTCTGATTGGCTCTGGGGAGGCCAGCAATTATTGTTTTGGCACCTTACGTTGAGTTATGCTACGTTCGGTCAGGTTAGGTTAGGACAGGTTGGGTTAGGGTATCCTACACTTTTGTGCTATACACTGCAATGCGTTGGATTACTGGGCTCTACTGCGGTCTAGTATATTCTGCTTGGATCGTTGGATGCTAACAATAGTTTTCACACGTATTCGCAGCGTTGCTATGAATTTCTGTGCTCTACTCTCCTCTAATATTTTCTACTTTGCCCTGAGAGGGGAGGGGGCAGCAATAATTCTCTCGGCACGTCAGATTCAGTTCGGTTACGTATGGTTACGTTAGGTTTGGCCTGGTTAAGGTGGGATAGCTTTTGCTTTTGCGCCATACACTGCTACACAGTTGCCTTCTGCCGTCTACTGTGTTTTGATCCGTTCTGCTTCGCTCTGGGGATGCCAGCAATAGCGGTCGTGTCATGTTTGTTTTGGTTATGTAACGTTCGGCTATGTTTGGTTAGACTAAGTTTGTTTAAGGAGGCTTTGACTTCTGTGCTATACACTGCCATTCTGTGGATTACTGCGCCCCACTCAGCTCTTGTATATTCTGCTTGGCTATGGGACGGCCAGCAGTATGTGTCTCGGCATGCTTCTCTGAGTTATGTTGCGTTTGGTTATGTTGCGTCTGGTTAGGTTAGAATAGAATAGCTCAGGCTTTCGTGCTATGCACTGATATCCGACGAATTTCTGCGCTCTACTCTCCTCTAATATGTCCTGCTTGACTCTGAAGAGGCCAGCAATTATTGTCTCGCCACGTTGGGCAGAGTTAGGTTACGTTTGGTTAGGTTGGGTTATGTCATGTTAGGTTAGGGTACCTTCCCCTTTTGTGCTTTGCTCTTCACTGCTGCGGATTTCTGCGCCCTACTGTGCTCTACTGTATTCTGCTTCTCTCTTTTGTGGTCAGCAATAGTGGTCTTGGCATGTTAGGTTGAGCCAGGTTACGTTCCTTTGTGTTACGTATGGTTATGTTGAGTTAGAATAGCTTTGTCCTTTGTGCTGTACACTGCTGCCCGTTCGATTTCTGCGCTCTGCTCTGACATAATGTTCCCTGCTTTGCTCTGCGATATCCAGAGATGGCGGGGGCGGCGCGTTTAGGTTAGTTAGGTTACGTTTGATTAGGTTAGGTTTGTTTGCATTAGGTTAGGATATCTTTGACTTTCGTGTTATACACTTCCATTATATGGACCTATGCGCTCTACTCTCCTCTAATATGCCCTCCGTGGCGATGGGGAGGTCTGCAATATTGGGCTAGTCACGTCAGCTTTGGATTGGTTACGTTAGGCTTAGTTGGGTTATGTCATGTCTGTTTAGGGCATCTATTACCTTTGTGCTTTACACTAGAATACGCTGGATTTCTTCGCTCTACTGTGCTCTAGTAAATTCTGCTTTGCTCTGTGGAGGTCAGCAACAGTGGTCTGTGCACGTCAGATTGATTTATGTTACGTTTGGTCATGTTACGATTGGATAGGTTAGGCTAGGATAGCTTTGACCTTCGTGCTGTGCACTGATATTCAGTGGATTTCTGTACCCTACTGTGATCTAATGAGCCCTGCTTAGCTCTGGGTATTCCAGAAATAGCGACCGCGGCGTGTTAAGTTTAGATAGGTTTCGTACGGTTAGGTTAGCTTTGTTTGCATTTGGTTAGGATACATTTGACTTTCGTGCTATGCACTGGCATTCTATGCACCTCTGCGCTCTTCGCTCCTCTAATATGCCCTTCTTCGCGATGGGGAGGCCGGAAATAGTGGCCTCGGCACGTTGGGTTCAGTCAGGCTGCGTTTGGTTATATTACGTTTGGATATGTTAGGATAGGATAACTTTGGCTTTTGTGCCGTACACTGCTATTCGGTTGATATCAGCGTTGTAAATTGCTCTTGTATGTTCAGCTCGGTACAGGGAAGGCCAGCAAATGTTTTCTGGGCACGTTATGCTGTGTTATGTTACGTTTGCTTATATTAAGCTTGGATATGTTAGGAGAGGGAAGGTATGACATGTGTGCTATACATTGCTATTCGGTGGCTTTGTACGTTCTACATGGCTCTACTATACTCTGCTCGCATCTCAGGATGCCAGTAATAGTGGTTTCGGCAAGTTATATTGACTTAGGCTACTTTTGGTTAGTCTAAGTTTGTCTGGGTTAGTTTTGGATTGCTTCGACTTACGTGGTGTACACCGTTGTTCGGTGGATTTCTGCGCTCTACTGTGTTCTACTATATGCTGCTTGGCTCTGGGGAGGGCGGCAATAGCGATCTCGGCACGTCAGGTTGAGATAGGCTGCGTTCGGTTGGTTTAAGTTAGGCTGGGTTAGGTTTGGGTAGCTTGGACTTACGTGGTGTACATTGTTGATCGACGGATTTCTGCGCTCTACTGTGTTCTAGTATGTGCTGCTTGGCTCCCCTGAGGCCAGCAATAGCGGTCTCGGCGGGTTAGGTTGAGATAGATTACGTATAGACACGTTACGTTTTGCTTTCATAGGATAGGGAGGCTCTGACTTTTGTGCTATACACAGCCGTTCGGTGGATTTCTGCGATATACATTGCTCTAATATGATCTGTTTGGCTCTTGGGAGGTTACCAAGAGTGGTCTCCTCACGTTAGATTGAGGTAGGCTACGTTCATTTATGGTAAGTATGGTTATGTTAGGATAAGGTAGTTTCGACTTTTGTGCTATTCATTGCGATACTATTGATTTCTGTTCTGTAGTCCCCTCTAATATGATCTGCTTACCTCTGGCGGGGGCAGCAATATTGGTCCCGCCACGTTGGGCTGAGTTGTATAACGTTTGTATAAATTACGTTTGGAAGTGTTAGGACATGATGGCTTTGTCTTACGCGCTATACAACGATATAGGGTTGATTTGTGCGCTCCACTGTTCTCTAATTTGTTCTGCTTTGCTCATGGTAGGCCAGCAATAATGGTGGCGGTACGTTTGAATGAGTAGTGTTACGCTTGGTTTGGATAGCGTAGGCTAGGTTAGGATAGGATAGCTTCGACTTTTGTGCTATACACTGCTGTCTGGTGGATTTCTGCTCTCAACTGTGATCCAGGATGTTCTACTTGTCTCTGCGCGGGCCAAAAAAATGGCCCCGGTGGTTCTGATCTGTTAATCTACGTTTGGTTTTGTTAGGCTAGGCCAAGTATGGTCTGGATATATTTGACCTCTGCGCTGTGCACAGCATTGCGGCAGATATTTGCGATCTACAGTGCTCTTCCGGATTTAGCTTTGTTCTGGAGGGCAGCAACGTTGGTCTCATCACGTCAGATTTAGTTATGTGACGTTTGGTTACGCTACGCTTTGTTATGTTATGACATGATTGCCTTGTCTTTTGTGCAACACACTGCTATTCGGTGGAATCCTTCGCCCTACGTTGCTCTCCTAAGCTCTGCTTGACTCTGGGGTTTCCAGCAATAGTGACCGTGGCACGCTATGTTGTGTCAGGTTGCGCTCGGCTAGGTTAGGTTTGTTGAGCTTGGTGAGGACATCATTGGCTTTTCTGCTATACAATGCAATGCGGTGGATTTCTGCGCTCCGCGTTTGTCTAGTATGCTCTGATCGTCTCTGGTGAGCATAGAAGTAGTGGTCTCGGCACGTTAATTTGAGATATACAACGTATGGTTGCGTCACCATTGGCTTCGGCTAGGATGGGACAGCGTTGACGGTTGTGCGATGCAATTCTACTCGGTGGATTTCTGGGCTCTACAGTGTTCCGATATTCTCTGCTTGTCTCTGCGGAGGACAACAATAGTGGTCTCAGCGTATTGGGTTGAGATATGTTACGTTCGGTTATGTGAATGTTGGTTATGTTAGGATACGATAGTTTCGACTTTTGCGCTATATACTGCAACACGGTGGATTTCTGCGATCTACTAT
>NW_016909388.1:56405-67002 GCF_001483705.2 Eufriesea mexicana
AGGGCGGCAATAGCGATCTCGGCACGTCAGGTTGAGATAGGCTGCGTTCGGTTGGTTTAAGTTAGGCTGGGTTAGGTTTGGGTAGCTTGGACTTACGTGGTGTACATTGTTGATCGACGGATTTCTGCGCTCTACTGTGTTCTAGTATGTGCTGCTTGGCTCCCCTGAGGCCAGCAATAGCGGTCTCGGCGGGTTAGGTTGAGATAGATTACGTATAGACACGTTACGTTTTGCTTTCATAGGATAGGGAGGCTCTGACTTTTGTGCTATACACAGCCGTTCGGTGGATTTCTGCGATCTACATTGCTCTAATATGATCTGTTTGGCTCTGGGGAGGTTACCAATAGTGGTCTCCTCACGTTAGATTGAGGTAGGCTACGTTCATTTATGGTAAGTATGGTTATGTTAGGATAAGGTAGTTTCGACTTTTGTGCTATTCATTGCGATACTATTGATATCTGTTCTGTCGTCCCCTCTAATATGATCTGCTTATCTCTGGCGGGGGCAGCAATATTGGTCCCGCCACGTTGGGCTGAGTTGTATAACGTTTGTATAAATTACGTTTGGAAGTGTTAGGACATGATGGCTTTGTCTTACGCGCTATACAACGATATAGGGTTGATTTGTGCGCTCCACTGTTCTCTAATTTGTTCTGCTTTGCTCATGGTAGGCCAGCAATAATGGTGGCGGTACGTTTGAGTGAGTAGTGTTACGCTTGGTTTGGATAGCGTAGGCTAGGTTAGGATAGGATAGCTTCGACTTTTGTGCTATACACTGCTGTCTGGTGGATTTCTGCTCTCAACTGTGATCCAGGATGTTCTACTTGTCTCTTCGCGGGACAAAAAAATGGTCCCGGTGGTTCTGATCTGTTAATCTACGTTTGGTTTTGTTAGGCTAGGCCAAGTATGGTCTGGATGTATTTGACCTCTGCGCTGTGCACAGCATTGCGGCAGTTATTTGCGATCTACAGTGCTCTTCTGGATTTAGCTTTGTTCTGGAGGGCAGCAACGTTGGTCTCGTCACGTCAGGTTTAGTTATGTGACGTTTGGTTACGCTACGCTTTGTTATGTTATGACATGATTGCCTTTTCTTTTGTGCAACACACTGCTATTCGGTGGAATCCTTCGCCCTACGTTGCTCTACTATACTCTGCTTGACTCTGGGGTTTCCAGCAATAGTGACCGTGGCACGCTATGTTGTGTTAGGTTGCGCTCGGCTAGGTTAGGTTTGTTGAGCTTGGTGAGGACATCATTGGCTTTTCAGCTATACTATGCAATGCGGTGGATTTCTGCGCTCCGCGTTTGTCTAGTATGCTCTGATCGTCTCTGGTGAGCATAGAAGTAGTGGTCTCGGCACGTTAATTTGAGATATACAACGTATGGTTGCGTCACCATTGGCTTCGGCTAGGATGGGACAGCGTTGACGGTTGTGCGATGCAATTCTACTCGGTGGATTTCTGGGCTCTACAGTGTTCCGATATTCTCTGCTTGTCTCTGCGGAGGACAACAATAGTGGTCTCAGCGTATTGGGTTGAGATATGTTACGTTCGGTTATGTGAATGTTGGTTATGTTAGGATACGATAGTTTCGACTTTTGCGCTATATACTGCAACACGGTGGATTTCTGCGATCTACTATGCGCTAGTATTTCCTGCATGGCACTAGGTACGCCGCAATAGTGGTCTCGGCACGTTACGTTGAGTTAGGTCACATCCGTTTGGGCCAGGTTCTGATAGGTTCCGTTAGGATATCTCCGACTTTCGTAATGTACACCGTTATTCGGTGGATTCCTGCGATCTACTATGCTCTACTATATTCTGCCTTGCCATGGCTAGGACAGGAGTAGCGTTCGAGGCATGTTATGTTGAGTAGGCTACGTTAGACTTGGTTTCATTTGCCTGGGATAGGTTCGTACAGCTTTGACTGTTCTGCAATACACAGGGATTATATGGATTTCTGTGGTCTACTCTGCACTAATATCATCCGTTCGGCTCTGTGGAGGCTCGCAATAGTGGTCACGGCACGTTAGGTTGGGTTCCACTACGTTTGGTTTTGTTACGATTGGTTAGGTTAGGATAGGACAGCCACGACTTTTTTTATTATAAACTGGTATGCAGTGGGCTTCGGCGCACAACTGTGCTCTGACATTTTCTGCTTAACTCTGAGGAGGCCAGCAATTATGGACTCAGCACGTTACCTTGATTTATGCTACGTTTGGATATGTTACGCTGGTTCAGGTTATGTTAGGATATTTTCCACTTTTCTGCTATACATTGCAATGCGTAGGATTTCTGCGCCCTGCTGCGCTCTGAAATCTTCCGCTTGGCTCTGGCAAGGCCAGCAGTAGATGTCTCGTCACATTAGGTGGTGCAATGTTACGCTTGGATAGGGTAGGTTATGCTAAGATCGGTAAGGATAGCTACGAATTTTGTGCTGCACACTGCTATTCGGTGGATATCTGCGTTCTACATGGCCCTACTATATCCTACTTGGCCCTGCTTATGCCAGGAACAGTGTTCTCGCACGCTGGATTGAGTTATGTTGCGTAAAGCATTAGCGATCACTATTGCTTCTGTCCCCAGGGACAACCGGCGTATAATAGGGCACAGTGGAGGACGTATGTCCACAAAATATCAGTGTTTGGCTCAAAAGTCAAAGCTATCATAACCTAACGTAACCACACGTTTTCTGACTGAACCTAACGTGCAGCGACCACTATTGCCGGCCTCCGCAGAGTCAAGCAGAGAATAATAGAGCAGTGTAGGGCACAGGAATCCACCGAATAGCAGTGTGCACCTGGAAAGTCAATGTTACCCTATCTTAATCTAGCCAAACGTGACATAACCAACCGCAACCAAATCCAACCTAACGCGCCTAGACCACTCTTTATCGCCTCTCCAGTGCCAAGTAGAACATACCAGATCACAGTAGAGTACAGAAATCCCCCGAACAGCAGTGTATAGCACAAATGTGAAAGCTGTCCTATGCTAGCATAACCAAACATAACAAGGTCAAACGTAACATAGCTCCACCTAAAGAGCCTTGACCACTATCGCTGAAATCCCCAGGGCGAACCACAACATACCAGAGCGTAGTAGAGCGCAGAAATCCGCCGCATTGCTGTGTAAACCACAAAAGTCGAAGATATCCTAACCTAACATTACCTAACCTAACCTAACCAAACCATGTATAACTCAATATAATGTGCCGATACCACTATGGCTCTCATTCACAGAGACAAGCAGGACATACCAGAGCATGGTAGAGCGCAGAAATCCGCCGGATGGCAGTGTATGGAAGAAAAGTCAAAACAATGCTCTCCTAACCTCACCAATCGTAGCATACACAAACGTATCCTAATTCAACCTAGCGTGCTGCGACCACTATTGCTGGCCGCCGATGAGTCAAGCAGGGTACAGTAGAGTAACGAAGGGCGCAGAAATCCTCCGAAATAGAGTGCATAGCACAAAGTCAAAGATGCCCTGTCATAAACTAACCAAACGTAACATGCCCAAACGTAACGTAACACATCCTGAAGAGCCATCACCAATGTTCTTGGCCACCCCAACACCATGCAGAGAATACTATACAAGGGTACAGCGCAGAAATCCATAGCATCGCGGAGTAGAGCAGGAAGTTCGAAGATACCCAATCAAAACCAATACTAGCATAACATTACCTGACATATGCATAGCCAAATAACGTGCTGTGACTACTATTGCTGGCCTACGCAGTGCAAAGCAGATTATAGTAGAGCATAGTAGAGGGCAGGAAGCCACCGCAGGACTGTGTATATCTCGAAAGTCGATGTTACCCAAACCAAACTTATCTTAACCTAACCTAAGCTAACGTAAACTTACTCAACCTTACGTGCCACGACCATTATTGCTTGCGTCCCGAGAGTGGAACAGAATATACTAGAGCACAGTAGAGCGCAGAGAGCCACCGAATAGCAGTGTATAGCGCAAGGATCAAAGATACCCTAATCTAGCCCGACCTTACCTAACCTAACGAAACGTAGAATAACTAAACCCAACGAGCGCAGACGTCCATTGCTATACGACCAAGAGCATAGCAACACATATTAGAGCACAGTAGAGCGCACAAATACACCGAATATCAGTGTGTAACACAAAAGTCAAAGCCATCCTTACCAAATGTAAGCTAACCTATCCTAACGTAGCCAAATGTAACATAACACACCCTATCATGACACGACCGCTATTGCTGGTCTCCCCGGTGTCGAGCAGAGCGTATTAGAGCACAGTGGACCGCAGAAATCCGCCAAAGAGCAGTGTATAGTGCAAAAGTCGATGCTCTCCTATCCTAACCTGTCCAAACGTAACATAATTGGATGCAACGTAACACAAAATGACGTGCCACGACTGCCATTGCTGGCCTCACGAGAGCTAACCGGAGTACAGCAGAGCCAATTAGAACGCTGGAATCGGCCGAATAGCAGTGTATAGCGCGGAAGTCAAAGCTATCCTAACCTAACACAGCATAACCTAGCACAACAGAAGGTAATATAACTGAACCTAACGTGCGGCGGCCACAATTTCAGGCCTCGTCAGAACAAAGCGGATTATACAAGATCACAGTAGTCAGCAGAAACCCACCGAATAGCAGCTTATAGCACAGAAGTCAAAGTTATCATAGCCTTACCTTATAAAACCTAACCAAGCCAAACATAACACAACCGTAACTAACGTGCCACGACCACAGTTGCTGGACTCCCATGAGCCAAGCAAAATGTATTACAGCACAGTAGAGCGCAGAAATCCACAGAATAGCCGTGTATAGCACAAAGGTCAAGACTATCCTCTCCCAACCTAACCAATCGTAACATAGCCAAACGCAAGGTAACTCAACCTAACGTGACACGACCGTTACTGCTAGCCTGCACAGTGTCAAGCAAAACATAATAGAGGAGAGCAGCGCGTGGAAATCCATAGAATCGCATTGAATAGCAGAAGAGTCGAAGCTAAGCAAAGCGAGCAGAAGGCAACGTATCCAAGCCAAACGTAACATATCACAACCTAACATGCAGAGACCACCATTACTGGCATCCACTGAGTCAAGCAAGACATGCTGTTGCACCGTAGGCAGCAGAACTCCACCGAATAGCAGTTTGCAGCGCAAAGGCCAAAACTACCCTCTCCAAACCTCACCAAGCGTAACATGACCAAACGTAACATAGCTCCACCGAACGTGACGATACGACAATTGCTTACAACCCCAGAGCAAAACAGAACGCATTAGAGCACTGTGGGGCACCGGTATCCATCGAAGAGCAGAGTATAGCACAGAAGCAATAGCTACCCTGTACCAACCTATCCAAACTTAACGTAACCGAACGTAACATAATCCTTCCTAACGCTCCGTGAACACTAATTCTGCACTCATGAGACACAAGCAGAACATATTAGAGCAGAGTAGAGCGCGAAAGTCCATGGAAACTCAGTGCATTGCACGGTAGTGGAGACTAACCTATCCTAATATAGTGAAACGTAACATAACCGAACGTAGCTTGACTAAACCTAACGCGAAGAGACCACTATTGCTTGCATCCCCAGAGCCAAGCAGATCATACTGTAGCACAGTAGAGCACAGCAGTCCACCGCAATACAGTGTGTGGCACAAATGTCAATGATACTCTAACCCCACCTGTCCTAATCTAGCCAAGCGAAGTGTAACTTAGCTAAACATAACGTGCAAAGAATAATATTGCTGGCCTCCCCAGGGGAAAGCAGGGCATATTAAAGCAAGGCAGAGCGCCGAAGTCCACCAAATAGCGGTGTATAGCATAAAAGTCAAAGCTACCATATCCGAACCAAACGAAACGTAACATAACTGAACGTCATCCATCTCAACCTAACGTGCCGGGACCACTGTTGATGGCTCCCTCAGAGGCAAGCGGATAATAATAGAGGAGAGTAGAGCGCAGATATCCATAGGATCGCAGTGTATAGCAGAAAAGTCAAAGCTATCCAAACACAACGAGGGCTAACGAAATCCAACCAAGCGTTTCCTACAGAAACTTATCGTGCCGAGAGCATTATTACTGGCTTCCCCATAGATAAGCAGAACGTACTAGTGCACTGTAGAGCGCAGAGGCTCACCGTATAGCAGTTACACCAGGAAAGTCAAATGCATCCAATCCAAAACCAAGCTAACGTGATGTAACCAAACGTAACCAAACACAACCTATCTGGCCGAGACAACTATCACTGGTCAACCAATAGTCGAGCCGAGTATATTGGATCAACGTAGATCGTAGCACTCCGCTGAATAGCAGCGTATAGCACAAAGGTCAAAGTAATCCTAACCTACCCTATCCAAACTTAGCATAACCAAACGCAACCTAACTAAGCCTAACGTGCCGTGGCCATTATTGCTGGCCACCCAAAAGCCAAGCATAATACACTAGACCACAGTAGTGCGCAGAAGGCCACGGAATCGCAGTTCACAGCACAAAATTTAGAGATATCCTAACCCAACCTTACGTAACCTGACCTAACCAAACGTAAGGAATCGAGACCTCTATTGCCGGCCTCCACAGAGCCAAACAAAACATACTAGAGCACAGTGGAGCGCAGAAACCATCCCAATAGCAGTGTACAGCACAAAAGTCAAAGCCATCCAGGCCATACGTAACCTAACCTGTCATAACCAAGCACAACCTAACCCAACCTGTCGCGCCACGGCCGCTATTGCTGGCCTCCAAAGACTCGAGCAGAACATTTTCGTGGAGAATGGAGCTCAGAAGTCAATAGAGTGGCAGTGTATTACAAAAAAGTCAAAGCTATCCGTTCCTAACCCAAACACACGTAACCAAACCAAACGTAACCTACATAATCCCAACGAGACGAAACCATTGTTGCTCTCCTCCACAGTGCCAAGCAGAACATACCAGAGCGCAGTAGAGCGCAGAAATCTAACGAACATCAGCGTGTAGCACACAGGTCAAAGACACCGTATCCAAACATAGCCAGAACTAGCCAAGCCAAACGTAACCTAACTCAACCTATTGTGTCACGACCACTATTGCTGGCCACGTCAGAGCCGAGCAGAGTATAGTAGAGCAATATAGAGCGCATAGATACGGCGAATAGCAGTGTAAAGCGCAAAAGTCGAAGTTATCCCATCCTTACCTAACCAAACGTAACATAACCAAACATAACCCGACTCATCCTATCGAGCCGCGACCACTATTTACGGAAATCCACCGAATATCAGTGTCCAGCACAAAAGTTAAAGCTATTCTGGCCAGGCATAGCATAACCCAACCTATTCGAATGTAACCTGACACATTATAACGTGTCGGCTTCACTATTGCTGACCTTCGCATTGCCAACCTGAAAGCATTGGAGTGATATAGTTCGCAGACATCCATCTAAATGCAGGCTATGACAATAAAGGCAAGGCTGTCCTCTCCTAGCGCAACCAATCATGACATAACCAAGCGTAACTTAGCTCAACCTAACGTGCCGCGACCGCTATTCCTGGTATCCAGAAAGACATGCACAGTATGGTGGAGTGCAGTGGAGCGCATGAATCCACAGAATGGTTGAGTGCAGCACATAAGCCTAAGCTATCGTCATCTAGCCCAAACTAACCTAACTTATCCAAACTTAACCTAACTCAAACGAACGTGACGAGACCACTGTTGCTGGCGTCCCAGGAGCCAAGCGGAATATACCAAGGTAATGTAGAGAGCAGATATCGACCGGATAACGGTGTGTAGCACAAAAGCTAGAGCTATCCTAACCAAACGTATGCTATCATAGCCAAACCGAACGTAATATTGCTCCATATGAGGTGCCGCAGCCTTTGTTGCTGGCGTACCCAGGGAAATGCAGAATGCGAAAGAGCACATTATTGAGCAGGAGTTCATAGAACAGCAATATCTGGCACAATGGATGCAGCAATCATAACCTAAGGTAGCCTAACATAGCCTAGCCAAACGTAATCTGACTCAACCTAACGTGACGCGACCAATATTGATGCCATCCACAGAGGCACGCTGAATACGATAGGGAACAGTAGACCTCACGAATCCTTATAACAGCGGCGTATAGCACAAGAGCGAAATATACCCTAACCAGGCATATCCTAACCTACATGACCGAATGTAGCTTATCTCAACCTAACAGGCCACGACCACAGTTTTTGGCGCCCCGGACGCCCAGCAGAGCATACTGGAGGAGAGCGCTGAGCAGAAATCCATAGAACAGGTGTGTATAGCAGAAAAGTCATAGCAATCCCATCTTAAGCGAAACAAACCTAACCTACCCAAACGTAACGTAACTCAAAATAACGCGGCGCGACCACCATTCCTGGCGTGCCCAGAGCCAAGTAGAATACGCTAGAGCAGTGCAGAGCGCAGGAAAGGAACGAATAACTGTGTGCAGCGCATAAGTCAAAGCTACATTTCACAACCTTATCCTAGCCTAATCTAACTGAACGTAAATTAACTCAACATAACGTGGCGTGACCACTACTGCTGGCGTCCCCACAGACATGCAGAACATGATATAGTACGGTGGAGCGCCGGAATCCATAGAATAACAGTGTATAACGCAAAAGCCAAATATATCGCCACCAAACCAATCCTTACCTGACCTAACCGAACGTGACATCGCTGGACATAACGTGCCGCGACCTATGTTGTTGGCGACCCAAGTGATACGCAGGATGTGAAAGAGCACAGTAGGGAGCAGAAATCCATGGATCTGCAATGTGCAGCACAAAGGGCGCAGAAGTCCTTACCTATACCAGCCAAACTTAGCCTAGCTAAACGTAATCTGAATTAACTTAACGTGACGCGACCAATATTGCTGACGTCCACAGAGCCAAGCGAAACATACTACAGGCGAGTGTAGCGCAGAAAACCATGGAATAGCAGTGTACAGCAGAAAAGTCAAAACTACACTAACCTAACCCAACCTAACATAACCAGACCAAACGCAACCAAACCTGACGAACGTGAAGCAACCATTCTTCATTGCAACCACAAAGACTTGAACAACATATTATATGAAACCAGAGCGCAGAAATCCATGGAACAGCAGCGTATAGGATAAAAGTTTAAGCGACCTTAGCCTAACCCAAGCTAACCCAACCTACCCGAGCATACCATAACACAACATAACGTGCCGCGACCACTATTCCCGCCAACCCATAGTCAAGCAGAATGTGCTAGAGCAATGTGGAGCGCGGAAATCGGCCGAATATCTTTGTACAGAAAAAAAGTCTATGCTACCATACACAAACCTCTCCTAACCTGGCCTAACCAAACGCAACGTAACTCAATATAACGTGCCGCGATCACTATTTCTGACGTCTCCGGAGGCGTGCTGAATGCGATAGAGAAGAGTAAAGCGCAGAAACCCATAGACTGACAGCGTATAGCACGGAAGTTGGGTTTATCTTAACCATACCTATCCTAACCTATAGCTACTGAACGCAACCTAACACAACCTAACGTGCCGCGACCACAATTTCTGGCCTGCTGGGTGCCCAGCAGGTCATATAGGAGGAGAGCAGAGAACAGAACCCATAGGATAGCAGCGTATAGCAGAAAAGACGAAGTTACCATTGCCTAACGCAAACTAACCTGGACCTACTGAACGTAACACAACGCAACGTAACGTGCCGCGACCACTATTGCTGACGTCCCCAGAGACCTGCAGAACAGGTTGAAGGAGAGCAGATAACCGAAACCCGTGTAACTGGAGTGCATAGTGGAAAAGCCAAAGCTGTCCAAACCAAACCCAACCAAACCGAACACAGCCAAACGTAACACAAATCAAACCAATATACCACGAGCACCATTTCTTGTCTCCCCAGAGCCAAGCAAAACATATTAGTGGAGAGTAGAGCGCAGAAATACATTGAATCGCAGTGTAAAGGTCAAAAGTCAAAGCTACCCTAACCTAACTGAACCTTTCCGAACCTAGTCAAAAAGTAACCTGACTAAACCTATAGTACTGCGAACTCTATAGCTGGCCTCCCCAGGGCCAAGTAGACCATATTAGAGGTGAGTAGAGCGAAGAAATCCATAGAAAAGCAGTGAACAGCGGAATAGTCGAAGCTATCCTAACCAGATCCAACCGCACCCAACCAAACCAAACGCAGCTTACCTCAGCTTTACGTGCCGAGGCCATTATTGCTGGCATGCCCAGAGTCAAGCAGAACATATTAGAGGCGAATAGAGCGCAGATATCCGCAGAATAGCAGCATATAGCTCAAAAGTCGAAGCTAACATATCCCAACCTAACCAAATGTAGCATAACCTAGCCAAACGCAGACAGCATAAAGTGCCGCGAACCTATTGCTGGCCTCGCCAGAGCCAAGAAGAATACACTGCTGCAGAGTACTGCGCAGAAGTCCACCAACCTCTACTTTATAGCGCAGGAGCGGAAGCTCTCCTCTTCTAATATTATCTAAGGTAATGTTACCATACGCATCTCATGGCATCCTAACGTGCTGTGACCACAATTGCTGCCCTGCAAAGAGCCAAGCAGGATATACTAGAGCACAGATTAGCGCTGAAATAAGCTCCACTACAGTGTATGGCACGAAGGTCAGAGCAA
>NW_016909388.1:67238-81677 GCF_001483705.2 Eufriesea mexicana
CCCCGCTCTTCGGCGGATGCATGCGCTGTACTGCGCTCTGTCATACTCTGCCTAGCCCTGGCGAAGCCAGCAATACTTGTCGCGGCACGTCATGTTGAGTTAGGTTGCGTTTGGTTAGGATACGTTTGCCTGTGTTATGCTTGGATATCTTCAACTTCTCTGCTACGCGCTGCTTTCGGTGCATTTCTGCGCTGTACTGTGCTCTAGTATATCCTGCTTGGCTCTGGGGATGGCAGCAATAGTTGTCTGCGCACGTTAGGCTGGGATATGTTACGTTCGGTTCGGCCAGGTTAGGATTGGATCGGCTAGGAATACTTGGACTATCGTGCTATATACACTTATACAGTGGATTTCTGAGCTCTACTACGCTCTATCGTATTCTGCTTGGCCCTGGGTAGGCCACCAATTGTGGCTGCCGCACGTTAAGTTGAATTATGCTACGTTTGGTTAGTTTACGTAGGGGTGGGTTAGGTTTCTCTAGCTTTGACTCCTCTGCTGCACACTGCTCTTCTACCGATTTCTGCGCTCCACTCTCCTCTGCGAGGTTCTGTTCTGCTCCAGGGAGCTCAGCAATAGTGGTCGCGGCAAGTTAGGTAGCGATATGTTACGTTGGGCTGTGTTACGATTTGTTACGTTAGGATAGGATATCTCTGGCCCTTGTGCTGTATACTGCTACTCGGTGGACATCTGCTATCTACTGCGCTCTAGTATGATCTGCTTGGCTCTGCGTAGGCCGGTAATAGTGGTCTCGGCACGTTAGATAGCGCTCGGTTACGTTTGGTTAGGTTAGGTTTTGTTAATTTCGGCTAGGATAGCGCAATCTTTCGTGCCGGA
This sequence comes from Eufriesea mexicana, assembly GCF_001483705.2. NCBI lineage: Eukaryota > Metazoa > Arthropoda > Insecta > Hymenoptera > Apidae > Eufriesea > Eufriesea mexicana. Next base: position 68,073 of record NW_016909388.1, read on the forward strand.
CACCTCTTCGCGGCGGTTTTCTGAGCTTTACCGCGCTCTGATATACTCTGCTTGGCCCTGTGGAAGCCAGCAATATCGTTGGCCCCACGTTATGTTGAGTTACTTTACGTTTGGGTAGGTTATGTGAGTTTGAGCATGGTTTGAATATATTCGTCTTTTCCGATATACACTGCTGTTCTATGGATTTCTACTCACTGCTCTCCTCTACGACGTTCTGCTCGGCTCCGCAGAGCCCAGCAATAGTGGTCGCGGCAAGTTAGGTAGAGAAGGGTTGCGTTTGTTCATGTTACTGTTTGAAGCGTTAGGATGGGTTAGCTACGAATTTTGTGCCTTATAATGCTTTTCGGTGTACTTCTGCACTCTATTGTGCTCCAGCATGTTCTGCTTGGCTCCGTCGAGACCAGAAAAAGTTGTCGCGGCACGTCATGTTGAGCTACGCTACGTTCGGTTTGATTATATTAGCTTGGGTTAGGTTCGGAAAACTGTGGCTCTTCTTCTGCACGCTGCCATTCCTTGGATTTCAGCGGTCTACTCTCGTCTAATATGCTCTGCTTGGCCCCGAGGAGGGCACCAATAGGGGCCTCGTCACGTAAGGTAGGGATAGGTTACGTTTGGATGCGTTACCCTCGGTTCGGTTAGGATAGGATAGTTATGACTTCTGTGACATACACTGGTGCTCGGTTGATCTTAGCGATCTGCAGAGCTTCAAAATTTTCTGCTTCGCTATGGGGATGCCAGAAATATTCATCGCGGCACGTTATGTTGTCCTATGTTGCGATTGGGTTCCTTACGATTGGTTAGGATAAGAAGGGATAGCTTCGACTTCTGCGCTATAAACTGCAATTCAATGGTTTTCCGCGTTCTACTGTGCACTAGTATGTTCTGCTTTGATCCCTGGATGCCAGCAATGGTGGTCTTGGCGCGTTACGTATTGCTACGCTACGTTCGATTATGTTATATCAGTCTGGGTTAGGTACGGTTAGCATTGACTTTTCTGGTATACACTGCATTTCTATGGATTTCTGCGCTCTACTCAACTCTGATAAGACCTGCTGGGCTCTGGCGATGCCAGCAATCGCGGTTGCGGCAAGTTTGATTGGGTTATGTCGCATTCGGTTATGCTACGATTGACTACGTTAGCATAGGACAGTTTAGACATTTAAGCTGCACACTGCTATTCGGTCGATTCCTGCGCCCTGCTGCGTCCTAATATTTTATGCTATGCTCTGTGGGGCCAGCAATTGTGGTTAGGTTATGTTAGCTTGGTTTGCGTTATGTTAGGTTAGGTTAGATGGAGTGCCGCGCTGAATGTCGAGCGCAACGGACGCGTTCACGACGCTACTACTATTGGGAGGTATTTTCTGGCGCGTGGGTTAGGGCCACTCTGTGCGTGTGGTGCGTGGGTGCACGTGGCCGGGGACTCTCGTCAGTGTATCGTGGTGCCGATAATAATTGAACATGCTTGGAAGCAGTTTTTTCCTTTATTCGTGGCATCAACGAAGTTATGGACGCCGCTATGTTGCAGCTAGGAGAAGGACGGTGCCCGTTGTTTGCCGCAGAGCCGCCCGCCTACTCAGCGAGGGATACCTGGGACGAGGGTCGCACCACAATGCGAGCGGCGGAGCTGGGGCTCGCAACCCGTACAGTGGCAATCATCCCGGGGAAGACGGACAATTTACCGAGGAGTGAAGGTACGGTTGTAGTTGGTGGTGTCGACGCGGCTCCAGTGGAGCTGCCTTCGTCGAAGGACAGGGCAATTAGCCCTACTGCACGTGCTACGATGCGCCTGACTCGTAGCACCGCATTGCGTAAGGCGCTGCCGGCGGACCTCGAGGGGGAGTGCTCCTCCTTCGCAGGTGCCGTCAGCGCCACGGGCGACGGCGAAACGTCGTCTCCGTGGGTGCCCCCGCGAAGACGGCGAAGCGCTCGCGGAGGGCGGCGTTGGAGGTGTATGACCCATTTAAGGGTTTGGATGGTATTGATCTCGTCCCGAAACCCACGAGCATAAGCCGGGCGAAGGCGACCCTCCACACGCGGGAGGAGCTCGCCAGAGTGCACCGTCCGCTGTCTGTTGTGGAACTGTCTGCCGTAATATCCGAGAATTGAGCGTGGATAGAAACGATGGCAGACAACAGTAAAAACCTACACGGCCCATAAGTTCGCGCCTTCCGTATGTGCGCCAAGGTTGTGGATTCGGCCGGCTCGGAGATGAGTCTCCAAGTAACAGCCGGCCGTGCCCAGGAGACGATGGCGGAGAGGGTCCGCGTGCTGATGGCGGAGATCGCCGGTCTGCGGAAGAAGGACGTCACCCAGCAGGCGGTTATAGTTGACTTGCGGGAGAACGATGCCTCCCAGCAGGCGGAGATCGCCTCCTTGCGCGCGGAGCTGGATCAGGAGCGGAGGCGGGTAATCGTCGACCCCGCGACCGCTCGAAATGTGCGTGCGTACGCGGGCGCCGGAGCAGCGGCACTGACGCCCGTGTTCGGTATGGAGGCTGCCATCGCGGCACTCAGTCTCCGAATCGACGCAAAGTTCGAGGAGCTCGTGTGAACGCTCCCCGTAACGGCCGGGCGGGATGCGCCTGCCCGAGCGCCGGAGCAATCGAGCTCCACCGTCGGCCAGAGCGCGCGGCCTGTACTGGTGGCCTCGGCGGACGCTGTCGCGGGCGGTTCCCGTGGCGGGCCCGTTGACGCCCCGGCGAAGACGGCGGTCGCGGCCCCGGGCGTAGCCGGGAAGGACGCAGAGGCCAGCTGGTCTCTCGTCATCGGTTGGCGCGAGAAGCGAGCGCAGCGGCAGGCCGCCGCTGCAGCGCATCTGCCCGCGAGGGTGCCAACAATTGCGCCGAAGGTAGCCATCGGTAAGACGGGGCGCCGCTTCTTGGGCACGAGATCCGCCCTCGCGCTTCCCGCGACCGCCGCGAAGACTGGAGCGATGCACGGTCACGACAAGAAGAGGAGCGGCGATAAGCAGGGCACCATCCTCAAGCGGGCGCCGTCGCGGGCCGCCGTCGCGTTTTGAGTGCCCGAGGGTTTGAGTTTCCCTTGCGCGGAGGCCATCTCCGCTGCAAGAGGAAAGATAAATCTCGCCGAACCCGGAATCGAGGACTTGCGCCCCCGTCAGGCTTCCGGCGGTCTCCTGCTGGAGATCGGTGGACCCGAGGGCGCACAGGTAGCCACCGCTCACGCCGGGCGAATGTGCGAAGCCTTGGATGGATTCGGCGCGCGGGTTACGGTTCACACCAAAAAAGCCGAGCTGAGGGTGACAGCGCTAGACGGCCCTGTCACTCCCCGCGAGGTGGCTGCTGTCCTGGGCAGGGTCGGTGATTGCACCGAGGCGGAAATAAGAACCGGAGTGTTCCGGCCTTCCGCTTTGGGCCTGAGCTCTGTATTGGCCCAGCGTCCCCTCACGGCAGCGAGAAATGCCCTCGATTGCGGGCGGATCCGCTTCGGCTGGACTTCGGCCCGTGTCGTAGCCTCGGAGGCACGGCGCCTCCAGTGATTCAGTTGCTTTGTCTTCGTTCACGCAAGGCGCGGATGCTCTACCGCGGCGGACCGCAGCGACACCTGTTTCAGGTGTGGCACGTCGGGCCACCGTGTCGGTGGGTGTTGTGCGCCTGCAAACATGTGCCCGGTTGCGCCGGGCTCGGCCGCCCCTCCAAACACCGGCTGGGCTGCTGCGCGCCAAAGGCAAAATGTGCGGCTCGCCATGCGACCGCAAGCCAATTCCGCCTCGGCGCCCGCGAGCGCCAATTCTAAAGCTGCATCCGTGAATTCCGCTTCCGCGATCGCTACCGCGAAGGGCCCGCCGGCCGGCGGAGCACCGGGCCCGCAGCCGACCCAAAAAATGGGGGCCAGGGGGAGGCCATGGACACGGCCTAACTTTCACGCCGTTCATGGTGCTCCAGGCCAACCTGAACCACTCGCGGACGTAGCAGGACCTGCTCTTGGAGATGCTCGTTGGTCTGGGTGTCGGGCTGGCTGTTACCCCAGAACCGCACCGTACCCTGGATGAAGACGCGCGGTTCTGCGATCGGGACGGCTCCGTGGCGATCATCGCCAGGGGACTACAGCGGACACCCGCAACAACGCTGCTTCACAGCGGCGAGGGATTCGTGGCGGTCTCCTGGAAAGGCGTAGCCGTGGTGGGCTGCTACGTCTCCCAACCGCGGCCTCTCGTCGTGCGAGAGGTACCTGGACGAGCTCGAAGGTTTCCTTAGTGGACACATGTCTCCTCCGGTTCTGATCCTGGGGGACTTCAATCACCACCCCGTCGCGTGTGGTTCCCCGCGGAGAGTCGCTCGGGGCGAGGCCCTGCAAGATTGGGCCGCGGGGTTAGATCACCGGTTGCTCAACCGAGGTTCCGTAAGCACGTGCGTCCGGAGGAACGGCACGTACATCGTGCAATTGTTGTTCGCATCGCCGGCAGCTATGCGGCGGGTCACAGGCTGAAGCGTGGCGGGTGAGGTGGAAACGCCTAGCGACCACCTCCAAATCACCATGATGCTTGCCATCACTCCTCCCACCGGCTTGGAACAACCCAGCGGGAAGCACAGCAACGCACCGCGATGCGCGCTCTGGCTCCTCGACCGCTACCTCTTCGCCGCGGCTGTCCAGGTTGTCGCCAGGGCGGATGGGGCCGTCGGGCGCGAAAACAAGGAAGCGGGGTTAGGGGCGAAGCGGCTATGGGCGGCGATGACGCGCGCGTGCGACGTCACCATGCCGCGGGTGAGGGAGTCACCTTCGCTGGGTGCAGTGCACTGGTGTTCGCCCGAAATCGCAAAGCTCCGGGAGCTCTGCGTGCTCGCCCGGTGCCAGTACACCCGAGCGCGTCGTCGACGGCGCGCGGTGTCCGCCGACGTTCGGTGGGCGATCAACGGAGGGTGATTCGCAGAGCCAAATCTCGGCAATGGGACGAACTACTCGCGACGCTCGAAAGCGATACGTGGGGACCCCCCCTATAAATTAATAATGGGGGTAGTTAAGGGCATGGGCGTTCCCGTGGACGAGCGTATGGGCCCCGAGCTCCTGCGGCGGGTGATCGACACCCTCTTCCCTGTGGAGGCGAAGGAGGTGGTGCAACCCGCTGCAGTGCAGTCGGAAATGATTGGATGGTCCGACGAGCTGTGGTTCTCGCGCAAGGAGATGGGCAGAGCGGTCTTTAGGATGGTGGCGAAGAGCACCGCCCCGGACCGGACAGCATCCTAGGCCGAGCCTTCTCACTGGCTCTGGAGGCGTGAGGTGGGCGTGTGCGACGGCTATTTGACAGCTGCCTCAGGACCGGTCGCTTCCCGGCATGTTGGAGGAGAGCGAGGGTCCTGCAGTACCCGAAACCAGGGAAGCCGCCGGACTTTCCGAAGGCATACCGGCCGATATGCCTACTCGACGACGCAGGCCAGCTCTTCGAGCGCGCTGTAGCTGCCCGCCTTCGACAGCATTTAACGAAAGTGTGTCCCGACCTCGGCGTCAGCCATTTCGGATACCGGCAGGGTCGGTCGGTGATCGACGCGATTAATCGCGTTTGTACCGTGTCGGATACTACCATTGACCGGGGTGGGGTGATGATGGCGGTCAATGTGTATATCGCCAACGCCTTCAACACACTGCCCTGGGCCGCCATACGGTGTGCCCTGATGCACCACGGGGTTTCCCAATACATGATGGCGATTATCGGCGGCCACTTGGCGGAGCGCTCGCTCGAGTTTGCCGGACGATACTCGACCATCGTGCGGGCGACGAACTGCGTGGTTCCACAGGAATCGGCACTCGGGCCGATCCTCTGGGATCACGCGTACGACGCCGTGTTGCGCACTCCCCTCCCCCGCTGCCGGTGTCTGACGTGTTAAGCCGACGACACGATGGTGTGGCCGCCGTGACGAGTTCGGACGAGGTCGCGTTAGGCGCGTAAAGCGGCGTATACCGCATCGCGAATAACATCCAGCTGCTATTCGGTCCTTATCAGCGCTCGTCATTGCCGTACCAGCATCCGCTTGCCTCTGTGGAAGCCAGCAATAGTGGATGCTGCACGTTAGGTTTAGGTATTCTACGTATGGCTAGGTTAGACTAGGCCTGGTTATGTTTGGTCATCTTCGACTCTTGCGCCATGAATGGCTATTTGGCGGCTTTCTGCTCTCTACTGTCCTCTACTATACTCTGCTGGGATCCGGGTGGTCAGCAATAGTGGTCGTGGCATGATAGGTTTTGCTATGCTACGTTTGTTAATGTTACGACTAGTTAGGTTGTGATAAGAGGGCTGTGACATTTGTGCCATACACGGCTATTCGGTGGATTTCTACACTCTACGTCGCTCTGCTATACTCTGCTCGACACTGCGGTGTCGAGCAATAGCGATCGCGGCACGTTTGGTTGAGTTAGGTTACGTTCGGTTAGCATAGGTTAGGTTGTGTTTGGTTGGGATAGCTTCGGCTTCTGTGCTATTCTCTGCAATACGAGTCATTTCTACGCTTTGCTGTGCACTAGTACATTCTGCTTGTATCTGTGGAGGCCAGCAATAGTGTTCTGCTCATGTTAGGTTGAGATAGCTTCCGTCAGGGTATGCTCCGTTTGGCTTTCTTAGAATAGGCCATATTGACTTCTGTGCCTTACACTGTTCTTCCGTGGATTTCTGTCACCTATTGCACTCTGCTACATTCTGCTCTGCTCAGGAGCAGTGGTCACTAAGCGCCATGAAGTGCTATGCTACGTTTGGTTAGGTTTCGTAAGATCAAGATCTGTCCGGATATCTACGCCTTATGTGCTATTCACTGCAGCGCGGTGGATCTCTCTGCCCTACTGTGCTCTTGTACCCTCTGCTTGTCTCTGTACGGGCCTGAAGTAGTGGTCTCGCCATGTTAGGTTGAGATAGGCTACCCTTGTGTGTGTTACGTTTGGCTAGGTTAGGATAAGCTACTTTGACGTTTGTGACATTCACTGCTTATCGGTGGATATCTGCGCTCTAATGTGCTCTAATATGCTTTGCATGGCTCTGGGGTGGCCAGTAACAGTGGTCTTAGCACGTTAGGTTGACTTAGGTTACGTTTGGTTTGTCTAGGTTGGGAAGGTTTCGTTAGGATTTCTTTGACTTTTGTGGTGCGCAATGTGATTCGGTGGATTTCTGCGCTGTGTATTGCTCTACCGTACCCTGCTCGACTTAGGGGAGGCGCGAAGTAGCGGTCACAGCACGTTTGGTTTAGTTACGGTATGCTCGGTTAGGTTAGGTTAGATTTAGTTTGGTTAGGGTATCTACGACTTTCGCGCCATTCACAGCTATTGGTTGGGTTTCTGAGATCGACTGTGCTCTACTGTATTCCACTTGGCTCTGGCGATGCCGGGAGCAGCCTTCTCGGCACGTTATGTTGAGCTATGCTACGTGTGTTCAGGTATTGTTAATCTGTGTTAGGTTAGCGTAGCAATGACTCTTGTGCTGTACGCTGCGACTGTATGGGCTTTTGCGACCTACTGTAAATTATTTTGTTCAGCTCGTCCATGGGGATGCCAGCAATTATGTTCGCGGCATGTTAGGTTTAGCTTTCTTACGTTTGTTTATGATAAGGCAGAAGATATTTGGATAGGGAAGCTTTGACTTTTGCGCTGTACACAACTACTCAGTGGATTTCTGCACACTAGTGTGCTTTAGTATATTCTGCTTGTCCCTGGGGACGCCACCATTGGTGTTCGCGGCACGACAGGTAGCGTTATATTAAGCTTGGTTGGGCTAGGCTAGGTTAGGTTTGGTTTGGATTGCTTTGAATTTTGTGCTATTTACTGCTGTTCTGTCGATATATGCGCTCTACCTTGCACTACTGACATCCGCTTTTCTCTGTCGAGCTCAGAAAGAGTGATCTCGGCGCGATAGGTTGAAATAGGTTACGTTTGGTTTGGTTAGGCCATCCTGGGTTACGTTAGGATATCTTTGCCTTTTCCTCTGTTCATTGCCATTCTATGGAACGCTGCGCTCCGCATTCCTCTAATATGTGCTGCTTGGCGATTAGAAGTCCAGAAATTATGGCCTGGCACGTTAGGTTTGATTAGTTTACATTTTGCTTGGTTAGGTTAAGCTGGTTCGGTCAGGTTTTCTCTGACTTCTATGCTATACAATGTTATTTGGTGGCATTCTGCGCCCTAGTGTCCCTCAGTATATTCTGCTTGTCGCTGGGGGACCAGCAACAATGGGTTCGGAAAGTTAGGTTAAATTTAGTTACGCTTGTTTATATTAAGTTAGGATATGTTAGTATAGGGTAGAATTGACTATTGTGCTATAGACTACCGGTCGGTGAATTTCTACTCTCTATATTGATCCACTATACTCTGCTCGACTCTTGGGATGCGGGCAATAGTGGTCGTGGCTCGGTAGATTTTGTTAGCCTACGTTTTGTAATGTTACGATTGGTTAGATTAGGACAGGAAAGCTGTTACTTTTGTACTATACACTGCTATTGGGTGTACTCCTGCGATATACTGTGCTGTAATCTGCTCTGCCTGGCGATTGGGAGGCCAGAAATTGTGGTCTCGGCACGTTAGGTTGATTTAATCTGCGTTCCGATAGGTTACGTTTGGTTAGGTTAGAACAGGTAGGCTTTGACTTTTGCGGTATAGACTGCTTTTCGGTCGATATCTGCACTCCGCATTGCTCTCCTTGCCTCTGCTTTCTCCGGATATGCCAGCAATAGCGGGCGTGCCTCATTCTGTTGTATTAGGCTGAGTTTGGTCAGCATTGCATTTGCTTCTGTGCTATGCACCAACATTATGTGAACTTCTGTTATGTACTGTGCCTTTATATGTGCTGCTTGTCTCTGGTGCGGCCAGCAATAGGGGTCTCGGCACGTTAGTAAGAGGTATGTAACGGTCTGTTATATTACGTTTGGTTAGTTTAGGTTAGGCCCGATTAGGTTAGGATATCGTTGACCTTTGTGCTATACATTGCTATGTAGTGGCTTCCTGCGCTCTACCTAGCTTTACTGTACTCTGCTCTACTCTGTCGTGGCCAACAATAGTTGCCTCGGCACAGTAGGTTTGGCTAGGGTTCGCTTGGTTAACGTATGTTAGTCCGGGTTATGTGTGGATAGCATTGCCTTTCGCGGTACAAACTGTTGTTCGGTGGATTTCTGCGCCCCACAGTGCTCTAGCATGTACTGCTTGGCTGTGGAGAGGCCAGAAATAGTGCACTCGGCACATTAGGATGAGATATATTATGGACGGTTATATTGCGTTTGGTATGGTTAGGATAGTATAGCTTTGACTCTTATGCTACACATCGATATCCGGTGGGCTTGTGCGCTCTACTGTGCTCTAGTATAATCTGGATGGCTCTGGGCTTGCCAGGAATTGTGGTCTCGGCACGGAAGGTTAAGGCGGGTTGCGTCCGGCTGTGTTAAGTTTCGTTGGGATGGGATAGAATATCTATGACTTCTGTGCTATACACTACTTTTCGGTGGAATCCTGCGCCCTACATTGCTCTAATATAGTCTGCTTGGCTCTCGGGGGCTGGGCAGCAATGGCAGCTTCGGCAACTTACTTTGTGTTTGGTTACGCTTGGATATGTTAAGTTTGTTTGGGGTAGGATAGGATATCTTTCACTTTGTGCTATACACAGCAATGCGATTGATTACTCGCTCTACTGTGCTCTAGTATATTCTGTATGGCAATTGGGAGGCTAGCAATAGTGTCCTCGGCACGTTAGTTTGGGCTATGGTACTTTCCGTTGTGCTACGTATGTTTATGTTAGGACTGGGTAACTGCGTCTCATGTGCTGAACACAGACCTCCTATGGACTTCTGCGCTCTACTGTGCTTTATCGTATCCTGCTTTTCTCTGGCGTCGCCAGCAGTAGTGTTTACGGCAGGTTTGCTTGGTTTGTATTACGTTAGGTTAGATTAGGTTAGGTAAAGTTTGGTCAGGGTATCACTGACTATTGTGCTCTACACTGCAATGCGGTTTGACTTTTATGCAATGCACTGGCATTCGGTGGATTTCTGCGCTCTACATTACTCCAATCTGCTCTGCTTGGCTCTGGCGATGGCAGCAGTATTGGTCTCGGCACGATAGTCTGAGTTATGTTGCGTTTGATTATGCCACGATTTGCTTGTTAGGATAGCATAGCTTAGACTTTTTTGATATACACCGTTACTTGGGGGACATCTACGGTCAACAATGATCTACTATGCTCTACTCGTCCCAGGGGTGGCCAGTAATAGTGGTCTCGGCACGTTATGTTGAGCCATTGTACGTTCGGTTAGGTTATATTTGTTTGGGGTGGGTTCGGATAGCTTTGACTTTCGTGGTATAAACTGTTGTTCTTTGGACATCTGCGCTTTACTCTGCTCTAGTATGTTCTGCTTGGCTGTGGGGAGTCCGGCAATAGTGGTGGCGACACGTTAGATTGAGTTGGGTTACGTTTGGTAATGATACGATAGGTTAGGTCAGGATATTATTGCTATGACTTTTGTGCTGTACGCAGATATTCGTCGGCTTTCTTCACTACGCTGTTCTCTAATATGCCGTGCTTTGCTCCGGTGATGACAGAAATAGCGGCCGCGGGGCGATGTGTGTATTATGTTGCGTTTCGCTACGCTACGTTAGCATGGGTTAGGTTTGCATAGATTTGACTTTCGCGGTATACGCTCTTGTTCGGTGGATTGTGCTCTACTATGTTCGGCTTGGCTCTGGAGAAGCCACCAATTGTGGTCTCAACACGATAGGTCGTGATGGTATAAGTTTGGTGAGGTTATACTTTACCGGGTTATGTTTGGACAGCCTTGACTTTTATGCTAAGCACTGCGATTCTATAGATATCTGAGGTCCACTCCCCTGTAATATTATCTGCTTGCCCCTGTGGGGGACAGCAATACTGGTCGCGGCACGTTAGCTTGTGATTGGTTACGTCTTGATATGTTTGGCTTGGTTGGGCTAGGCTAGGATGGCTTTGACATATGTGTTCAACTCTGATATCCTGTTTACTTCTGTACTCTACTGTGCTCTGTCATATTCTTCTTGTCTCTGCGGATGTAAGCAATGGCGGTCGCGGCACGTTAGGTTTAGTTACTCTACGTTCGGTTATGCCAGGTTAGGTATGGTTCGGATAGGGTATCCTTCACTTTTGCGCTATACATTGCAATTTGGTGGCTTTCTGCGCGCTACCGTCCACTAGTATATTCTGCTCGGTTATGGGGAGGCCAGCAATGGTGATCTCGGGACATAAGGTTGAGTTGAGTTACGCATGGCTTGGATACGTTCGGATATGTTTGTTTAGCGTAGTTTTGGCTCTTGTGCTATACACTGCTCTTCGGTCGACACCTGCGCTCTGAATTGATCTACTATTATCTGCCCGACTCTCGGGACGCCAGCAATAGCGGTCGTCGCATGTATGGTTGTGTCATGTTACGTTTGGTTACGTTAGGTTACGTTGGGTTGGGTTGGTGCAGTTTCGACTTTTGTGATGCGCACTGCTATTCTACGGACTACTGCCCGCTGCCGTGTGCTATCACGCTCTGCTTGTTTCCGGGGAAGCCAGGAATAGCGTGAGCGCTATCACGCTCTGCTTGTTTCCGGGGAAGCCAGGAACAATGGTCGCGTCAAGTTAGGTTGTGTTACGTTACGTTTGGCTGCATAAGCTCGCTAGGTAAGGATAGGATAGTTTTCGCATTTGCGCTTTATACTGCTATTCGGTGTATTTCGGCGCTCTAATGTGCTCCAGTATGATCCGCTTGTCCCTGCGAAGGCCAGCAATGGTGGCACCGGCACGTTATTTTGAGTTAGGCTATGCTTAGCGGTATCGGCATGCTACGTTAAGATAGGCAACGTTTGGTTAGGTTAGGTGTGGTCAGGTTATGTTAGGATACCTTCGAATTTTGTGCATTACACAGCAATGCGGCGTTCCTCTGCTTTCTACTGTGCCGCAATATATTCTGCTTGGATTTGGGATGGCGAGCAATATCGGTATCAGCGTGTTATGCTGAATTAGACAACGCTTGGTTTGGTGAAGCTATTCCAGGTTAGGATAGGATATCTTGGGCTTCTGTGCATTACACTGAAATGCGGCGGAATTCTGCGAGCTGCTGTGCTCTTCTATAGCATACTTGGCTCCGGTAATGCCGGCTATTATGGACTCGTCACATTGGGTTGTGTTTAGTTATGATCGGTTTCGATACTTTGGCTAGGTTAGGATAGGGTAGCTTCGACTTTTGAGCTATACACTGCTATTTCGTGAATTTCTGCACTCTACTGAGCTCTACCATGTACTGCTTGTCCCTGTGGAGGCCAGCGGTAGTCATCTAGGCACGTTAAGATGAGCTAGGCTACGTTTGGTTAGCTCAGGTTTGTTCAGGTATGGTTTGGACATCTTTCACATTTGTGATATACACCGCAATGCGACGGGTACCTGCCCACTACTCTTCTTTAGTATATTCAGCATGGCCATGGGGAGGCCGACAATAGATATCTCGCCGCATTGGTTTGAGCTACATTACGCCTGGTTGTGTTACGTTTTATTAGGTTAGGACAGGATGGCTTTGACTTTCGTGATATACACTGCTATCCGGTGGATTTCTGTTCTCTACTGCGCTCTAACGTTTTCTCCGTGGCTCTGGGCAGGCCAGCAATATTGGTCTCGGTACGATATTTTTAGCTATCTATGTTTGGTTGGGTTAGGTTGTGTCTGCTCAGTTTAAGGTACCTTTGACCTTTGCGGTATAACTTGCTCTTTGGTGGCTTTCTGCGCTCTATAGTACTCTACTATACTCTGTTCGAATCAGGGGAGGCAAGGAATAGTGGAAGTGGCACGGCAGATTTTACTACGCCACGTTTGTTAATGCCACGTTTGGCTATGTTAGGAAATGGTAGCTTTGGCTTTCGTGCTATACACCGCATTTCACTGGATTTCTACGCTCTACATTGCTCTACTATACTCTGCCCGACTCTGGGTAGGCCAGTAATGGTTGTCTCGGTGCGTCATGTTCTCTTAAGCTACGTTGGGCAAGAGTATGTTAGTTTAGGTTAGGTATGGATACCTTCGTCCTTCGAGGTATAAACAGTTGTTGGGTGGATTCCTGCGCTCTACCGTGCAGTATTATGTACTGCTTGCCTCTCGGATGCCACCAATAGAGGCCTCGGCTCGTTAAGTTTAGCTATTCTACCTTCAGCTACGCTAGGTTAGGTCAGGTTGGACTAGTATATCTCTGACTTTTGTGCTATTCACTGCTATTCAGTGGATTTCTGCGCTCTACATTGCCCTACTATGTTCTACTCTGCTCTCGGGAGACCACCAATAGTGGTCTCGGCACGTTAGATTTGGTTAGGCTGCGTTGGTGTATGTTACGTTTGGTTAGGGAAGGAGAGGGTAGCATTGGCTTTTGTTCTATGTACTGCTATTTTGTCAACTTCTGCGCTATACTGTGCTCCAATATTCTCTGCCTGACACTGGGAAAGACAGCTGTATTCGTCTTGGCTCCTTACGCTGAATTAGGCCAAGCTTGTTTGGGTTAGGTTAGGTCAGGATCGGTTGGGATATCTTTGACCTTTTGTGCTTTATATTGAAATGCCGCGGATGCCTGCGCTCTGCTGTGCACTAGTATATTCTGGTTGGTTCTGCGGAGGTCAGCAATGGTGGTCTAGG